>NW_027176340.1:4722585-4775085 GCF_023349555.1 Cebidichthys violaceus | reverse complement strand
CTGGTCATCATTAGCTCTGGAAATAATGTGGGGACACTTTGACTTCTCTGTGCTGTACGTATATGTAGGAGGTAGACTAAGACTAAATGACTTTAACCTAAAGTCGCTACACAGGAGAGTGATATCACTATAGCCTTACTAACCATCCTACAATATGTCCATTTTATATCTCTGTTAGTTAGCAGCTGTTTGTCCGTGTTGCTACAGTTCGCATGGCTGACTCTCCTCACCTTTTGCGTTCAACAGGTGTGGCGCTGGCATCCAGAACAGGCAACCTCAACACTTCCGAGATCATCAGCCCCACCACACCCACCTTGAGCAGCCACAGCCGGCTGGGTGGAGCCCCCACACCTCACCTCATCTCAGGTTTGGCCTGCGGCCACGGCATGGAGCACGGGAAAAACAACGGGGGCCTCGTGGGACTCCTCGGCCCTCCTCCAAAGGAGGAACGAGGGCGTAAGAGGATCAAAGCAGAGAACGGGTCGTCTCTTTTGGTGGTCCCCTACCCAATCCTGGCCTCAGGCAACGACCAGTCCTGTGTCACCATCACTAGCAAACCAGGAAAAACCTACAGGTTAGAAAGGACTTTTTCTAAAGATAGATGCATAGATAACCACGGTGCAGTGCATCTGACTCATGGCTCACAGTTGTTTTCAGATAATTAGCAGTCCAGTAGATACAGCAGGTTTCAAATCTCCCTTTACTCCTAAAAAAGGAGGAAATATAGTGATTATTGATTATTTCTACAATATAGAAAAAAAGGAATACAATTTAAACTGAATGTCCACCAGATTGGAGAATTGTCTTGGCTCACCTAAACATAAAGGCAGCCCCAGAACTGGTCATATAGAACAAGTAGGGTAACAGAACACAGCACACTAGTGAACAATATTAATACCATTCCTAAAAGAAAACATAGAATATTAATGCACAAAATAACATACTGTGGGAAAAATACATCTGATTTCCAAAGGCACCCCATCATGCCTCCCTAAGGTATCAACTGAGGAAATAAAGGATGAGAACTGTCAGCATGTTCATGGCCTTCTCTTGTCCTCTCAGTTTACATGGCACTCAGCATCAGCTGGGGGTTGAGATTAACCAATCACAGACTCTGGTGAGGGAAGACGTATTCTTTACTTGGGTACAAGTAGAAATGCAAGAAAACTACTAAAAAGTTTTGATTTCCAAATGTTCCTTAAAGCGGCTGTAATCCACATTAACAATGAATCACGAGACAGTCTAATGTGAAAGGAGTTGCACTTAGTGATGAGCCCCACAGATAATTTGCAGCTGGTTTTCTGGCCACAACTTTACTGTTTCGTTCCCTATTTTCACTTTCAGTCACAAGCAGGCGGTTGTGTTCAGCGAACAAGCCGCAAAAACTCACTGTACGGTACACTGTACATACAGTAGACCACCTGCTCAGCACCAAACGGCAGACAGACTCAGTTAGCAACTAAACACATAGTGGAGCATTTAGCAGCTTAAGAGACAGATATTTCCCTATGGAGCTGAAAGAGACTAGAAAAAATATTGGCCAGTCAGACACAAACAGACCCCAAATGAATGATAATGTTGCTCTCTATCTCCTGGATGTGTCAACTTTAACGGTGATCATATGTCAGTGTGATGTTTTACAGCTTGTTTCTTATGTTTATTGGAGGTTTAAGCGCTCACCGTGCTATACAGTACATTATATTTCAGTATTATGCAGTAGATTGATATGAGCTGATCATGTGTTTTGTATATAAAATATTTAGCTGCAGTGTAACTGGTAGCTATAGATGTTATGTAAATAGAAGAAATCTGTAGTCATATGTAGCAGCATGAAATATATATATGCTTGGGTCTCTGTGCGTGTCCTTTACATGTGTTCTCTGTCTGTGTCGCTGTGTCCTTGATACAGGTGTAAAGTTTGTCCGCTGACCTTCTTCTCCAAGTCAGACATGCAGATCCACTCCAAAACGCACACAGAGGCAAAGGCTCACAAGTGTCCCCACTGCACTAAGTCCTTTGCGAACGCTTCGTACCTGGCCCAGCACCTGCGCATACACCTGGGCATTAAGCCTTACCGCTGCTCCTACTGCGAGAAATGTTTTCGCCAACTCTCCCATCTGCAGCAACACACCAGGTCTGATCTCATCACAGCACGTCCATTACGTTTTCTTTTTTGTCATGTTATTGCTATTATGAGCATAAATGTATTGTGTTGTGCAGCATCAATCCTGCTAAATAACACACACACATATATATATATATATATATATATATATATACAGTTGTGGTCAAAAGTTTACATACACTTGTAAACAACATAATGTCATGGCTCTCTTGAGTTTCCAGTTATTTCTACAACTCTGATTTTTCTCTGATAGAGTGATTGGAACAGATACTTCTTTGTCACAAAAAACATTAATGAAGTTTGGTTCTTTCATGACTTTATTATGGGTTAACAGAAAAAGTGACAAAATCTGCTGGGTCAAAAATATACATACAGCAACATGAATTAGCAATTTTGGTGACTTAGAAAGTTGTGTCAATGAAATGAGCTTCATAGCATAGCCTCTTAACTTCTTGTGAGTGATTATGAGTGACTACAGCTGGTGACTTCTCTGAGGCCATTTAAATAGGGCTCACTGGATACAAACGCCCACAAACGCTACAATGGGAAAGTCAAAGGAGCTCAGCATGGATCTGAAAAAGCGAATCATTGACTTGAACAAGTCAGGAAAGTCACTTGGAGCCATTTCAAAGCAGCTGCAGGTCCAAAGAGCAACAGTGCAAACAATTGTTTGTAAGTATAAAGTGCATGGCACTGTTTTGTCACTGCCACGATCAGGAAGAAAACGCAAGCTATCACCTGCTGCTGAGAGAAAATTGGTCAGGAGGGTGAAGAGTCAACCGAGAACCACCAAAAAGCAGATCTGCCAAGAATTAGAAGCTGCTGGAACACAGGTGTCAGTGTCCACAGTCAAGCGTGTTTTGCATCTCCATGGACTGAGAGGCTGCCGTGCAAGAAGGAAGCCCTTGCTCCAAAAGTGGCACCTTAAGGCTCGACTGAAGTTTGCTGCTGATCACATGGACAAAGATAAGACCTTCTGGAGGAAAGTTCTGTGGTCAGACGAAACAAAAATCGAGCTGTTTGGCCACAATGCCCAGCAATATGTTTGGAGGAGAAAAGGTGAGGCCTTTAACCCCAAGAACACCATGCCTACCGTCAAGCACGGTGGTGGTAGTATTATGCTGTGGGGCTGTTTTGCTGCCAATGGAACTGGTGCTTTACAGAGAGTAAATGGGATAATGAAGAAGGAGGATTACCTTCAAATTCTTCAAGATAACCTAAAATCATCAGCCCGAAGGTTGGGTCTTGGGCGCAGTTGGGTGTTCCAACAGGACAATGACCCCAAACGCACATCAAAAGTGGTAATGGAATGGCTAAATCAGGCTAGAATTAGGGTTTTAGAATGGCCTTCCCAAAGTCCTGACTTAAAATCCCATTGAGAACATGTGGACAATGCTGAAGAAACAAGTCCATGTCAGAAAGCCATCAAATTTAACTGAACTGCACCAATTCTGTCAAGAGGAGTGGTCAAAGATTCAACGAGAAGCTTGCCAGAAGCTTGTGGATGGCTACCAAAAGCGCCTAATTAAAGTGAAAATGGCCAAGGGACATGTAACCAAATATTAGCACTGCTGTATGTATATTTTTGACCCAGCAGATTTGATCACTTTTTCTGTTAACCCATAATAAAGTCATGAAAGAACCAAACTTCATGAATGTTTTTTGTGACAAAGAAGTATCTGTTCCAATCACACTATCAGAGAAAAATCAGAGTTTTAGAAATAACTGGAAACTCAAGAGAGCCATGACATTATGTTCTTTACAAGTGTATGTAAACTTTTGACCACAACTGTGTATATATATATATATATATATATATATATATATATATATATATAGCTATAATGTTCTGTTTCCTAATGAGCAGAGAAATAGTAAGCTGTGGTGGAAAATTATTAAAATGCTTCATGCATCATACTTTAAATCACAGACTATGAACTTTATTAGGGTTTAAAATGTAAACTTCCCTGCAGGTATCAGAGGTATAAATTGTGTTACTTGAAAATGGTATGTTGACAGAAGGTTCCTTGTATTTGAGGTCAGTTCACCCAAATCACTTCCCTTTGATGATTTCTGCCGTAGCCATAGAGATAGTTTCTGTTTCAGAGAAGTTCCCCAATTGTGAATCGCTTTCCTAGAAACTCTTTTACTTAAGATATACTGTAGTTTCTATGAAAACTGCTGACAGTGTGATCTGGGATGTATCCTCCAGAAAAAACACTGATTCTGAAGAAGACAATGTCACATTTACCCTTCTAATGAGCGTCTTAATAAAAGGTTTAACATTAAACATCAAAATGGTACTTTTTGTAAAGACTTCATTGAAAAAACTGACCACATTTTCTTTGAGTTTTTATATTCAAATGTGTTTTGGGAAATTTCCCATTGCTCGATTTAACAGAGACAATGTTGTCATTAGTGTCCGTACAATAAACAGTAGAATTGTCTCTTAGGTTTAGTGGAGACATTCTCTATTCATGAAGTCAGATGTACAAAAACAATTCCTTTATCTATGATCTTTGAAAAAGAAATCAGTGACACTTTGAAGAGCTGATCACTTGCTTCATTAATTGTGTGTCATACAATGTTTAAATGATAGGTGCACAATTTTTTCAATGTCAGCAACTGCTGCAAAACAATTTCCCTGTTAATGAATAAAGTCTTTTCTCAGATAAACTTAAGAGAGCTGAGGATGTTGTCCCCTGCGTCACTGGAAGAGCAGTTGGGATTATTCTTTTCATGGCCAGTCTGAACAGGGGAAACGATTACAGCGAGAAAAACCTGTTTCAACATAGGCGGTATGGGCAAATACCCGCGAATTTTACGACAGAACGGTGGTAGTGATAAGACAAAAATTGCAAACTTATCTGTTAGCAGCACCGATAAAATGGTAGAGATCTCAGAAATGATTGTGTCACGCATTTCTACTAGAAGGGAGAAAATGTAATCTTGAAGTTGACGGCATTTTTTTGTAATTTTGGTGAACTGACCCTTTTGAAATAACTTGTAGTAGGAACTGTAGTTTCAGGTTGCTGTGTCCAGTTTTGTTAGTTAGGGAGGGGCATGCAGTGTAGAAGAGGTGTAGCGGTGCCCTTGTTTACTCTGCGATGGCCGCTTTTTCTTTTCAAATCTAATGTATGCATCATTTTTCAGAATCCACACAGGCGATCGGCCTTACAAATGCCTCCACCCAGGATGTGAAAAGGCTTTTACTCAGCTATCTAATCTGCAGGTAAACATTAACTGTTAAATCCTAGGCCACCTGTTTAACCAACCCCGTTCCCCACAGCTTACACTGTGAGGCAAGGTGACTCATTTTCAACATGTTTTTCTCCCCCCTGCTCAAGTCTCACCAGAGGCAGCACAACAAAGACAAGCCCTTCAAATGTTCCAACTGTTACCGTGCCTATTCAGACTCTTCCTCGCTGCAGATCCACATGTCCGCACACGCCATTAAAAACGCCAAGGCCTACTGCTGCAGTATGTGCGGCAGGGCGTACACGTCGGTGAGTTGGAAATCCAAAGTAACATTTTCTTCAAATCTGAGCTGACTGCAGCGGCGATGTCAAAAAAGTGTTTGTCTTTGTTTTTTTGTTGTTTTTTTTCCAGGAGACTTACCTTATAAAACACATGTCCAAACACACTATGGTGGAACACGTGGTGTCCCATCACTCCCCCCAGCACAGGACAGAATCTCCCAGCATCCCTATACGGATCTCCCTCATCTGAGCTCCTCACCCGTCTCCTGCCCTCCCATCAGAGACGATTCCTGTGATATCTGCGCTCCTCTTATGAACTTTGAACCCGTTAACGGGTTCCAAACGTGCCAGATTGTACAAGTATCTTCTGAAGAGGTGCTCTTTTAATGAGTGGATCCTCCTTTCCTTTCTTGCTGACCAGATAGTATTATCGGGGACATCCAAAGATGACTTCTCAGCACTTTCAGGCCAGGAAATGACAGGCCTAAAAATGTCGTTTTCTATGTGACTACACAGGGGGGTGGGGGGGGGGGAGGGGGGAAGAGTATTGCTCCAGGCAGCTACAGTACATGGAAAATCTTTTTAAACTTTTTGTGTAATAACAAGATAACATCGTCTTTTTTTATATGGTCCATTACTTTCTTTACTCAAGTATTTGCAAAGAAAAATATATTTGCATCTGAAAGAGTCTTCCATTAGCTGAGCATAAAGGAGAATGCTTATATAATGCATATTCATGTATATCTTGCCACTTGTTATGTCAGTGTTTGCAATGTTTCACCAATCACATGGCCATAACATTTTCATTACAGTATTCTTGACCCTGGCGCCTACATAGTCATGACGTGTGACTGATAATTAGACGAATCGATACATTTGCTTTTGTTGAAATGTGATGGAAAAAGGCTCAAGGCAGTCCTCAGCTTTCTTCTGTTCAAGTTGAATCAGTGCTGAAGGTCTCCTAAATTAAATAGCAAGGAACAAAAGAATCACACAAACCAAGCAAAAAAAAAACTGAATTGAAACTTTAATTGATGAGATGATTGTGAGCGCTTCTGAGTAAATCAAAAATGTGTTAACAGTCACAAAAAAACTAAAAATATGATAATTTATATGCATTTATCGTGCCAGATTCACCACAATATCAAATATTACAGTGTTAACCTTAAATTGAATCGTGCACTCTTTGATTTTTTGGTCCACTGTGGGTGAGCAAATGAATAAATGCAGCGGCAAGACTGAAATGTTACACCACACAGACAGATGTGTTACTTTCCTGGAAAGCATTAATAATGAGGTCCATCTTTTTGGTTTTCTGCTATAATGTGCAACTGAAGCATCACACGTCTTTAAATACTCCTTTTTGCCATTGTTTTATGACTGAAAACGTTGACATTTTATATGCATTTAAGCCTTAATTTGTTACAACTCTCTACGCTGTTGTTTTATCACTTTACATTTGCTTTTATTTCATAGCATGATATATACTGTAAATAAACTGTATTAACTGTCAACCTGTTTTTATAATAAATAACTATAATTACAAGTAATGGTGAAAAGCTTTATGTGTTCTTTGATTGTAAAGTGGTTGTACTGCAAAACGAGTTGAACGGTATAACGAGGTAAAGGATGCTCTTTCAGCATGCCTTCTTAATGCTGGCGAACAGAAGGGTCATCAGACCCTTTCTATATTGCCACAGGTGTTGGGTTACTCTTTTCACTCCACCCAAAAGTGGAGTGAAAACATAGTCGACCACTGAAACAGAGAGAGTATAATGTTTCAGTTGGCATTGATGAGGAACATTGGCGGTTAAGTAGCAGCAAAAGAGGAAGGAAGTGTCTGTGTGAAGAGAGATTGTGTTAACCTGTGATAAACAAAATGTGCTTCACATGAAGCCATGCATGAGAGATAAAATGTATTCCGGTGCAGATTCATCTTGGCGACAGTTGAGGGAGTGACAAACAGCCTACTACAACTTCCACAGGCTGTATCCTGTGTAGAGTGTGGAGCCTCTTAATTGGCATTATGGAATAAAAGGTGACTTGAAAAAATAGTATGTCTTGGAAAAAAACAAAACAGAAATTGGCATTTTGAAATAAAACATATATAAATGTATATAATTTAGTTGAACACAGTGGAGCATTTAGCAGTTTCTGAGACACATTTTTCTCAGGAGTTGGTAGAGAACGAGGTAAAAGTGAGTGAATATGAAATACTGAATGCTCTCTGTGAATGTATCTAGGTACATTTACTCAAGAACTGTGCTTCAATACAATTTCAAGATACTTATACTGTACTTATTAAGTTACTTTACACGTATAACCGATCATCCACTACATTTGTTTCACAGTGTTAGTTGTTTGTTACTTTACTGATTACAATTTAACGTAAAAAAAAAAAAACATATGATGAAATTTTAAAATACAATGGTGGTTTCCAACCTTTTGGATTATGAAAGCTGTGTCTGGTTGTGGCTTCTTGGCACGTTTCTATGAGTTGTACCAAAAAGATATTTCCCCTTTTAACTTCTCAGCTCTTTGAGGCTCAAAGGGGTAAAACCCTGCAATTTTTCCCAAAAAACAATGATTAGAGAAAAGTTTAAGAGCAATAACGACAAATGTGTGTATCAGAACTTTTCGTTATTTGTACTTCACTAATCATCTCAGGACCACTCAAATTTATCTTGTGACAATTTCAGTCTGTAGACTGACTATAAACCCCAAACAGGAAGGTCGGTGAAACCAAGGCTTAAAGGAACAACATACAACATTCAGTCCATCAATATAGCAGCAAACAACTATTTGCAATGTAAAAGTATAGTGGAGTAAAGTCTAAGCAGAGAAGGAAGTCGCCATTCCTGCCAACTGTGTGTCTATGTAACCTGCACATTAGGATTAGGATCTATGCAAAGATTTTAGGATCTATGCAAAGATTTTAGGATCTATGCAAAGATTTTAGGGTTTATGCAAAGATTTAAAAAAAAAACTGTATTTGACCACATCAGCACAGAGCAAATGAAAATAAAAGAAGAAAATAAACAATGGCTTAAAATACTAAGGAACCTCGTTTGTTATTTGAATCCTATTTAATGATTTGTTCATCTTGTATCTGGTTTTATGTCTTTGTAACTTACTTTGTAGCTTGTTTTTGAAAAGTGCTGGAAACATTAAGTTATCATTAGACTCATTATTACTACATGTCACTTTGGATGTTTGAGCTAATTTCCTACAAATTGTACCTCACGTCATTGCAAACCATTCTGTGGCATTTCCTTTCCCTTAAAGTGTTTTTTTTTTTGCATCTCAAAACACCATTTCCATTAGCTGCCATTTGATATGAAAGTCAATTAGCAGACTCTTAAAACTTCAGTTGTGTGTTCCAGCACAGTAATGTTATTGTTCTGAGGCAACATAGTGCAGGCTTTTCAACTCAGTCTGCACTCTAACTGCAGTACCATGGAAAACAATCAATAATTAATAATACCAATGTAGACCTGATGCTTATTGTCTGCTAATTGATATTTATACAATCTGGAGGAAAAAAAGAGGGGGAAAAAATGGTCAGCAGGAATACAATATAATACGTAAATAAATAGTTGTGGGACTAAAACTTGCAAGAAATACTGGTGTGATCCTTTACATCCTAAACAATCACCAGGCTAGTCATTGATCCTTTCTTTACAGTAGAAGCACTAATAGAACAAAGTACTGTCAGCTAAATGTACTTAAAGTGTCAAAAGTGCTCATTCTGCAGCAGAAAAGCCCATGTTACTGAAACACTATTCTAAATGGCGTTGTTAGATTATTAATATTGATGCATCAATGTAATAGAAAGCAGCATTTTACTGTTGCGGCTGCTTGAGGTGGAGCTAGCTCTGACTAATAGTCAGTCGGTTTAGTCCAGTGTTTCTCATAGAGGTGGGGCCCTTCAAAGGGAAACAAGACAAATGGGAGTTATAAGATGATTAACAGGGTACGGAAGAAGAAAAAACGAATACACAGATAACAGATTCATTGAATTTGGAACATTTTTTTGAGTCTTTTCTAATATTTTGCTTTTTTTTTATGAAATGTTGGATGATTTCACATCTGCCTCAGCCAGTTATGTAAATGAAACCATCCCAGAAGTTTAAAGGGGAAATTACTCTTTTGTGAAACGGCTGACAGCTCATAACACAGTTTTTGAACAAAACCCTGAAACAAGCCTTGTCAGGAGGGATTTACATACACGTTGGAGTCAGGAACTGTTCAATGACTGATTCAGGGTTGATATGAGTAAAGATCGCTTGGAGCTATTTCAAAGCTTCCATCGTTAAAGTACTAGTATATCTATCTATCTATCTATCTATCTAAACTCATTATCAATATGAGAATTATCACCACTCCGATGTTGTCACAAACGGCTCCATGTGATGAAATAATCATAACGCTAATGGGCGTGTTTAGGGTGTGGAAATCAGTATCGTGCGTGGAGGATGTTTCGTAATGGAGCCATACATTTAAAAAACAAACAAAAAAACAACAAAAAAAACGTCCGCGCGCGCAGTTTATTAATCTGACGAGAAGTGTTTCTGTCCTCCTGAGCTCCTACAGTTTTGCTTCTCAGGTGTGTGTTGACAGTCAATTATCTTGGTTGGAAACTTAAGGTTTTTTTTTTTTCTTGGTGCCATTTTAAGATGGATTACCTCTTAATAATTTAAAATCTGATTGTTTCCCTTTTTATTTTGGTGTTAACAGATTTACATCCACGCGGTCCTTCCCTCTTTTTTTTTTTTAATCAAGGGCGGTTTCGACATCAGTGAACTTCTGCTAACACAAAGATAATGTCAATGTAGGGTGTCTGTCGGCACATTAACGGTCCTAGAGAATGACTGTGGAGCGGCCACTCCACCTCTGCACAGGTTGGCTTAAGTACACACCTGTGCGGCGTTAAGGCGGATGAAGAGCGGAGTGAATTTAACGTGCGCAAGACCACACCTTTTGTACAGAGAGCCTCCCTTTCCACTTGTTGCCCGAGGACACGCAACGTTGCTGTGCAGTGTGACACATCGTGAGGGACACAACGACATCCAGGTTGAATCTTGTCCTGTAAATATTTTTGGACGACTTATGGATGTATGCGCGTGACAGCGACTCACAGGTAAGGTATCAACCCTTTTTTTTTTTTAAATGTCTCTTAGGAAATGTAGTATTTTTGTGTTTAGTTTGTTCAGTGGATAATATATGTTGGTTTACCTAAACGTGTTCAGTTCATGTCGCATGTGTACAGATTGTAAAGCCCTCTGAGGCAAATTAGTAATTTGGGCTATGCAAAATGAATGGAATAGAATAGAATCGGCCAACACTGCAAGGACTTTATGAGAAGGTTTTAGTCTGACTGTTGGATGCTACTTTACTTCCGGAAACGGCAACAAATAATACTCTTGTAACTCAGCCAGAGATTCTTAAGAGTTTAAACAACTAATCCTACTATTATAGTCTTTATGAGACACATCTAGGATTAAACCCATGGAAGACAAAAGCCCAGGGCAAACGCGTATATAGTAAATGTTACTTTTTTTTTATTACCTTAAATATGTTTCATTCTTTCATATAACAATATAAAAGTCAAACCCTTAAACACAAGCAGCCTACTTGCCTAAATGGATACGCTCTCAGAATTTGATATATATATACATTAAAGTATAATTTTAGTTTTGGTATCATAACCAATGTCAAAGGATAGTGCAGCCGTACTTTAGATTGGTGGATTTGAACCAATGAGCTTGTGCGTATAATCACTTTGAAAAGCTTTAACGCCCCCTTCTCTTTCCTCTTATCCATGAATCTGCTGCCTTCATTTTCATTTACATCACAGTTCATGGTCTACTGAGCTTGGAAGTGTTTTTCAACCATGGGGTAACCAACATCTTTTGGAAATTAACCTTATTGTTTCGGCTTTTGTGCCACACAGTTTTGCATTTTCTGAATTGAGATTCAGCGTTTAATCAGTCTGTGGCTTTTTTTTCCTTCCTGTAGACCTGTTCAGAAGACGAAGGGTCTTTTGAAATGTGTGCTCTGCATTCCTATCACGCTCTGTTTTTTCTACATAATATCTCCATCGTTGAGGTGAGTCTGTATTTCAATTTAAAAAAACACCACATGCTCTACTAGATCAGTTAATGAGCCTAAATGCAAACATAACATTGTTTAACTTTGGTTTTTGGTATCAGACTTTTATTAGGCCTAATGCCTATGGACAAATGCTCTTTGGAAAGTGCAAAGATGCTGGATTTTGACAACGGTGTGGACACCAGCCTCAACCTTTGGTAAGACCATTAAAGCCTTACGTTTCGACTGCACAGATGGTCATGAATCCACTGTTTACTCACCACTGAAAGTACTGGAACTAAGATTTCCCTTTCTAAAACGTCCAAATTGATTGATAATGAAAATGTGACCAAACACAGCATGACATTTTAGTGTGTATATTTCTACAATATTTTATGTTTTTAAAGCACGGCACTATTTAGCCTAAAATGTGTCTGTTTTCTCGCAGAAAATATAATTGAAAGAATTAATAAATGTAGTAGAGATGAGACGATCAATTGATTTGTAGATCGGCAGAAACATAATAGGCAACTATCTTGATAATGAATTAACCGTTAATTATTACCATTCTAAAGTAAACTGAATGTTTCTAGTTCTGAAGTTGTGTCACCTTCGGTGTCGGGACATTTCAAAGACAAAATGATCAATAGTATAATAACTGCAGCCATAAACTTTAGATTTACAAAAGGCCGATGTGGTTGATGCAGTGTACTGAAAAAAATCAGGTTACCCTTCCCAGTGTGAATGCAATATAATTATTAATATATCAAACTAGGGTATTACAGCAAATTAAGAGCACAGACTTCTTGAAACAAACGGTAAACTGGCATAATCCATGTTATAAAGATGTGAGATTTTCTTGATTGTAATGAAATCTTGGAATGCAAAAAGTGAAACAAAATAAGAGAGAGAGAGATTAATAGACAAGCTGCTGCTTGTTTGTTTTCTTTATCCGTCGTTTCCACAGTTCTGAAGAAAACATTCTTGTTGGGAGACGACATGTTTTCAGCGCTCTGGTACAATAGTTGCTGTGTTTGAAGTGTTTTGATTACAGCAAGCCAGGCATGACAAATACCTTTTTGATATGATAACATCTATTATTTTGGTTTGGTGAGTTTGGATGGCCTTGTTTGCACATGTTCAGGTTTAAGCGATGCAAGTTATAACTAAACGAACAACATGATAAATTGCCACAACAGTTGCGTTAGTGGATTTTGTGAGATTAACTGCAGTGCTGAGCTGCATGTTGGTAAAGAAGACTTTTGAAAAAAGGAATTCAGTATAGATGAATTTATTTTCATTATAATATTGCAAACTACAAAAAAAAAGAGGGGGGGGGGGGGAAAAAAAAAAAAAAAAAAAAAAAGTGCCCTGTATTTTCAGGTCAAGACCTGACGTACAAACATGTACATATTGGAAAGCCCCCATCATCTGGGAAGGAATGTTTGACCCTGACCTCTACGACCAGGTGCACAAGATGGAAGGCTCCTCTGTGGCTCTAACGGTGTTTGCTGTGGGCAGGTTAGTTATGAATTCTGTTTGGATAAAATGTCATCACCCCTGAATAAATCCTGGTCTGCCAACTGCTATTTCCTTTTTGTTTAATCGTGGTAACTAATAAGATGTAAACAATGCCGTTGTCCTCGTCTCCCCTCCCACCAAAGGTACCTGGATGCCTACCTCAAGAACTTCCTGAACTCATCAGAGCAGCACTTCATGCTAGGTTTGCCCGTGACGTATTACGTCTTCACGGATGTGCCAGAGAAGGTGCCGGACATCGAGCTCGCTCCTCAGCGAAGCATAAAGGTCATCAAAGTGGAGAGGAGCTCCAGGTGGCAGGACATCTCTATGATGCGAATGAAAACCATATCGGACGTCATCGAGTCGGACATTCGCCACCGCTGCACGCATGTCTTTTGCTTCGACGTGGATCAGGTGTTCACTGGCAGATTTGGCTCTGAGGCTCTGGGAGATTCTGTGGCTCTGCTGCACGCCCACTACTACCGCTTTCCGAAGGGCCTGTTTACGTACGACCGCAATCCAAAGTCTAAGGCGTACATGCGAACCGGGGATTTTTACTACCACGCTGCCATCTTTGGAGGCTCATGGAAGAGCGTAAAAGCGATGACTGAGGCCTGCTATCAGGGCATCATGGAGGACAAACGGAATAATGTGGAGGCTCTGTGGCACGACGAGAGCCATCTCAACAAGTACATGTGGCTCCACAAGCCGAGCAGGGTGCTCTCTCCGGAGTACTGCTGGGACACCAGTATCGGCTACAGGAGTGACATAATGGTCACCCGAGTTCTGTGGGCACCAAAATATTATGATGCACTTCGCACACCTTAGTGTGTTTTTGGAAGCAACGTGCAAAATTGCCTCCTATATTTAGTAAATGGGATGAGAACTATATAACAAACGTGACGCTCTGTTTGCCGTGCTCCCTGGCTCTTTATAGTTAGTGAAACATCTGCAAGTGTGGATTTTCTAAGGGAGTGACTACTTCTTTCACTGACCTCATGCTGCTGCCTAATGCTGCCAGTGTTTCATTGTCAATGATTGCATATTGTTAGTCTGTGCTAGCTCAGTTGTGTGTCAGTTTGTGAATTACCCCCGTTTCCCAAATCACCCTTTTTTTTTTTTTTTTTTTTTTTTTCTTTTTTTTTTTTTTTTTTTTTTTTTTTTTTTTATGGATAATACTTATTGGCCCTGAAGTTGCAGTGGCATGAGGAACTACAGTGAACGGTTTTTGTTGTTGGTTGTTTGTTTGTTTTTTTCTCAAATTGTCATGCACGATGTAGACTGCTTCATATGGTCTAACCAGTTTCTGAGAAAGATTGAAGGAAATGAGAAATCTCTTCTGTATATTGAGATGATAATGGGACAGGCTGGATATCGTCCTGGTGAATTACCAGTTCTCCATTATAGTCAAATATATAAGAAATTACCTTACGCAGTGTGTTTTCATTGTTCTGCAGCAGCTGTAGTTGTGTCTGTAGCTCTTTATCATCTTTCAGCTGACAGTGAGTGTTTTCAAAATGTTGCCTTCAAAACACACACATAAACCTTCACTAACCCATGTGTTACTGCAACATTGAGAGTTAGCATGCACATACAGCAGCTGCTGGATGGTGTGTGGTGGTTAGACTCTCCTACTTTTGATCCTGAACATTGTTTTCTTTTGTGAAGACGGTAGCTCTGAGGTTATCCAGGTCATAATGGGAAGTATCCAGCTGCTGCTTGAGGGAATGTACCTGAAAGGATAACAGGTTTTTGACATCATGTAATAGGAAACAAAGACCATTGTAGTCCATTTCTTCTTCTTCTCAAATTGTCATGCACGATGTAGACTGCTTCATATGGTCTAACCAGTTTCTGAGAAAGATGGAAGGAAATGAGAAATCTCTTCTGTATATTGAGATGATAATGGGACAGGCTGTCCCAATATATTTTTCATTTGGAACTCTGTAAAGTTTGGGTAGAAGCTAGGGATTTGATTGCCTAGACAAATCTTTCGAGCTGTATAATTATTTGGTTTTGCCAGTTTTTGTTAATTTATGTATGTTTTTTTTTTTTTGTTTTTTTTATTTGTCTGAAATGACTGACCTTTTAGTAGGATGAGAGTACAAATGCAATGTGTTTTGTAACCCAACCTTGCAAATTGTGTGTGTGCAGCAGTGTTTCCCAAAGCATTGAGTGGGAATATGGTGGGTGAACCATGGGCCCTCTAGGGGGTTAGGGCATGCTTCCCCGGAAAAAAGATTTTGTACGTTCTAAGATTAGATGCATCAATCTGGTGCACTGTGAGAGCAACATTTACCAGCTAGATCTATGAGGAAGTTTGTGCTCTTGTGAACTGTTTTGTGCTCTTGTTCTAGCAGGGGTGGAATGGAACTAAGTGTATTTAGGCTACTCAAGGGGTGTGTGTGTGTGTGTGTGTGTGTGTGTGTGTGTGTGTGTGTGTGTGTGTGTGTGTGTGTGTGTGTGTGTGTGTGTGTGTGTGTGTGTGTGTGTCCCCTATTGAGTATATAAAGCAGCTCCACCTTTTTTTAGAAGCCGCAACATTCAAATGAAGACATTAATGCTAATGGGAATAATTGTAATCAAATGATATAAGCCTACCTTATATGAAACTGCCCACCTGTTTCAGACCTGTGGCAAGTGGTCTGACCTCGTTGGAAAAAAAAAAATCCTTTTACTTTGTGCAACAAGTTGCTCAGGCTGCACATCAGAGACTCTGGTAAAGCAACGACAGTCAATATAATTTAGTTATATGATAACTAGGCCACACATGAAATGTCCCAGTGGTAGAGTTGGACATTGGTTTGAGGACTTTCAAAACCGTAATTTGGTCCGTTGTTATGCGTTACATCTTGTACATATATGTATATGAAATGTTTTATTGTCTGTGCATGATAGTTTTGATATGGAGTTAAAGTGTGAAGCTATTACTGACAAGTAGCTGTAACAGCCAACCGATATATCTGTGACCACTAGTTCAGAATGGATCCCTTTGGTTACAAATCTATTGATGTAGCAACCGTCTATTCAGATTGTGAATAGATGTTTAACAGACCTGGACAACTGACTGTAGTTTAAATGCCAACAAATACAACGGGCAACCAGCCACTGCAATCGGAAACAAAAAATGACATTTTGGGGCTTTAATATAAACATAATAAAAGTACATTTTAATTTAATGAATTTAATAATCTAAGGCGAGTTTAGAATGAGCAGCTGCTACGGTATGTGCTGTGGTTTCTCCATCACTGCTGGCCCCAGAGTGCTGTGCAAAACCGCTCGTTTTCATTCGTGCAAAGGAAAAAAAAAACATGAGAAGGTGTGAAGCTAAAGCTCAAGATGGAAACTACGAAAGGTCTGTGTTGGTTGTGTGGGTTCTGAAATTCATGCATTGTAAATGCTAGTCAGATTTTAGGCTTTTAGAAAAGTCTTGACTTTGAACAGTTACAAGAAATGGATTCATTTTTTATGAGAATATTCAACATTTTTTACACAAGAGCTGTTGTCACTCAGATCTGGAGAGGTAAATCATTTTGTTAACTTAAAAATGAAACCAAATGAAAAGACAGAAAGTGAAATTCTTCTGGTATTTGGTTTATTTACAAGTCACTATTTCTGTACAGTAAAGTCATGTTGCAGATAGACGGTGAATCTTAGGAACACGTTCTGTCTGAGTTGCTGAGGGCAGCCGGGGGAGTCGAGGTGTCTGAGTGTCTCTGAGCGGAGGTTAGGTTCAGGTAGCCCATCTCTGCTGATCGAGAAAGAGGCCCAGAGATGAAACGGTGACGGGAGGAAGTCGCATCCGTCTGCTTTCTCTGACTTTTGTCCAATGCGTCCTGCATACGATCAGACCGCAGTAAAGAATATACAGTAAATCAGAGATTCTCAACCTTTTGTAACTCTAGGCTCACTTATGATTGTTTAAAAAAAAAGGTAAAAATAAACTTGGCTGTAAATATTTGTTGTGCACCTCTGTAATGACTAAAATAAATACTCTGCTTACCCTCACCCATCGCTGCCTCATCACACCTTTTCAAAAACGGATCTTGTGTCACTTCATTCAATGTTAGCTAGCTAACGGTGACAACACATGTTTGTCTCTCCCTGATGATGTGTGGTGATTGGCTTTGGTGATATTTAAATACAACTAGTCATTGAAATGATGCTTTGTTTGAATTACTATGTTCCTTATTTATATGTGAGTACATTTAGATGTAGAATAACTAGCTTTGTAAATTACAAAAAAAACATCTAATTGAAAAGTTGTCTCTCCATTTCTGGTTTTAGCTGCATGGCCTTTGGAATGGCGATGTTGGTTGGCTTTTCATCTGGTGAAATCATCCGGTCAAAATGTTTACAATCATTCCTATCAGCCCCAGCTGTACTTTGTTTTTAGTGCTAATTACCAAAAGTTAGATTTATTTTATGTTACAAATAAGAAAAAAACTCCAAAATTACTAATAAAATGAACAGTAAACATTTACAGCTGATTATAACTACGAACTAAGTATATTTAGGCTACTCAAGTACTGTGTGTGTGTGTGTGTGTGTGTGTGTGTGTGTAGCCTATTGAGTATATAAAGCAGTTAAAGCAGCTCCACCTTTTTTAGAAGCCGCAACATTCAAATGAAGACATTAATGCTAATGAGAGTAATTGTAATCAAATGATATAAGCCTACCATATATGAAACTGCCCACCTGTTGAAGTGTACAAATATTTTCGGTTCATAATAAAATTGTGGCGGTACAAAACGACAGACTTTGGTGGGCTGTCTGAGTCTAGGTAATGAACAGGAAACACTGGTGTAGTTTCAGACCTGTGGCAAGTGGTCTGACCTCGTTGGAAAAAAAAAATCCTTTTATTTTGTGCAACAAGTTGCTCAGGCTGCACATCAGAGACTCTGGTAAAGCAACGACAGTCAATATAATTTAGTTATATGATAACTAGGCCACACATGAAATGTCCCAGTGGTAGAGTTGGACATTGGTTTGAGGACTTTCAAAACCGTAATTTGGTCCGTTGTTATGCGTTACATCTTGTACATATACGTATATGAAATGTTTTATTGTTTGTGCATGATAGTTTTGATATGGAGTTAAAGTGTGAAGCTATTACTGACAAGTAGCTGTAACAGCCAACCGATATATCTGTGTTCACTAGTTCAGAATGGATCCCTTTGGTTACAAATCTATTGATGTAGCAACCGTCTATTCAGATTGTGAATAGATGTTTAACAGACCTGGACAACTGACTGTAGTTTAAATGCCAACAAATACAACGGGCAACCAGCCACTGCAATCGGAAACAAAAAATGACATTTTGGGGCTTTAATATAAACATAATAAAAGTACATTTTAATTTAATGAATTTAATAATCTAAGGCGAGTTTAGAATGAGCAGCTGCTACGGTATGTGCTGTGGTTTCTCCATCACTGCTGGCCCCAGAGTGCTGTGCAAAACCGCTCGTTTTCATTCGTGCAAAGGAAAAAAAAAACATGAGAAGGTGTGAAGCTAAAGCTCAAGATGGAAACTACGAAAGGTCTGTGTTGGTTGTGTGGGTTCTGAAATTCATGCATTGTAAATGCTAGTCAGATTTTAGGCTTTTAGAAAAGTCTTGACTTTGAACAGTTACAAGAAATGGATTCATTTTTTATGAGAATATTCAACATTTTTTACACAAGAGCTGTTGTCACTCAGATCTGGAGAGGTAAATCATTTTGTTAACTTAAAAATGAAACCAAATGAAAAGACAGAAAGTGAAATTCTTCTGGTATTTGGTTTATTTACAAGTCACTATTTCTGTACAGTAAAGTCATGTTGCAGATAGACGGTGAATCTTAGGAACACGTTCTGTCTGAGTTGCTGAGGGCAGCCGGGGGAGTCGAGGTGTCTGAGTGTCTCTGAGCGGAGGTTAGGTTCAGGTAGCCCATCTCTGCTGATCGAGAAAGAGGCCCAGAGATGAAACGGTGACGGGAGGAAGTCGCATCCGTCTGCTTTCTCTGACTTTTGTCCAATGCGTCCTGCATACGATCAGACCGCAGTAAAGAATATACAGTAAATCAGAGATTCTCAACCTTTTGTAACTCAAGGCTCACTTATGATTGTTTAAAAAAAAAGGTAAAAATAAACTTGGCTGTAAATATTTGTTGTGCACCTCTGTAATGACTAAAATAAATACTCTGCTTACCCTCACCCATCGCTGCCTCATCACACCTTTTCAAAAACGGATCTTGTGTCACTTCATTCAATGTTAGCTAGCTAACGGTGACAACACATGTTTGTCTCTCCCTGATGATGTGTGGTGATTGGCTTTGGTGATATTTAAATACAACTAGTCATTGAAATGATGCTTTGTTTGAATTACTATGTTCCTTATTTATATGTGAGTACATTTAGATGTAGAATAACTAGCTTTGTAAATTACAAAAAAACATCTAATTGAAAAGTTGTCTCTCCATTTCTGGTTTTAGCTGCATGGCCTTTGGAATGGCGATGTTGGTTGGCTTTTCATCTGGTGAAATCATCCGGTCAAAATGTTTACAATCATTCCTATCAGCCCCAGCTGTACTTTGTTTTTAGCGCTAATTACCAAAAGTTAGATTTATTTTATGTTACAAATAAGAAAAAAAAACCTCAAAAATTACTAATAAAATGAACAGTAAACATTTACAGCTGATTATAAATAAACTAAATTAATATTTGATGTCCCAAAAAGGAGTGGACAGAAGTAACACTTATATATGGTCCTACCTTTTCTATAACTTAAATAATGAACTTAAGGTTTTTCACATATACACATAAACAATCATGCTAACAGGCTAAATTAAATTGGTGAACATAGTCAACATTACACCAGCTAAACAATAAAGGAAATGTTAGCATTATCACTGTGAGCACGTTGTTATTATTATAACATATTATTATAGCTAAAGATAAAGGAGACTTGGCTGTGTCCCGTACCTCAGCAAAGTGGAGTGATTGTAGGTTTTGCAGGGTGCGTTCCAGGACAGCCAGCTGATTGGACATGTGGAGTATTTTGTTTCCTAGTTTCTTGTTTTCCATCTCCAGAAAATCCACCCTTGAGATCAATACAAACATCTCTTCTTTGTCAATGATCACACATTTGGTAAATCTGCAGTAATCCTCCGATCATAATGTGTGGACTCTTTGGAATCATACAGCTAAGTGTTTGAGTTAAGTACCTGCATTTGGACAAAGAGGCTGTTAGATTACTGTCTTTCTTGTTGTGCTCCTCCTCATTTAGCTGTTGTAGTAACCTTCTCCTCTCAACAAGTAGTTTCTCATTTTCCACAGTAATACTTATGGTAAGCTCTTTTTCCTGGAAGAGAAAAAACAATTTGAATTTCTTTCAATTAATCATCTGATTTACATAGCGCCATTTGTTTCTAAAAGTCTAAAGAGTGAATTACACCATGACTCAGCACCTCCTATGGGCTTTCAGCGCTGTCAATATTTACATACAGCAAACACTCTTATGTGAACACAGGTGGGAATGCATTGTGATATTGAAAAAAAACAAAAAAAACTAAAACAAATACTGATGAATTAAATTTGAAACTAGAAACTATGAGATACAACAATACTGTCAGAACATATTGCTAAAGTCCAGGTGCCCCACCTCAAACAGAGCTCTAGATTCACCTTGGATAATGAATGGGAACACAAGGACAGCTGCCGCTCTAGATTCTTTATCCTCTCATCACGCCACGTTGTTTCCTCATCACATTTCTGTTTGGCTCGACACAGTTTTGCCTTGTGCTTTTCCTTCATTTCATGGTATTTACTGCAAGAAGATGGACCAAAGTAACACATTATTTATATGTATTATATCAAATGACGATTGAACTGTGGCAAAAGAAAGCCATACAACATATATTATCATCATATTGTACTACGAAGGGACATTGTCATATGTTGTCACCAAGTTTTCAATGTCCTCTGCAGGTTGAAGAAAAGTCTCTGTTGTTCGTTCACACATTTAAATATTATTGGATAAATACTATATTACAGTCTCATCGAGCTCTAAATTGTCTTTTTTTATTTTCTGTTCGAATTTGGACGTTTTTTTCAGCTCACGGCAACTCCACGGGTCTGTTACCTCCGCTCTTTGTCGAGGCATTTAAGGGTTTCACAGATCTCCTTCTTGAGTGTCTCACACTCATCCTGGGTGGCCAACAGAGTCTTTTCTGCTTCTTGATAATCGGGACACTCCTGCGGTCCAAAGTACAGACATCAGCAATGGTAGGAATTAATCGTTATGAATGAATGGAAGTTATAATATGTAACCAGATATCGTCCTGGTGAATTACCAGTTCTCCATTATAGTCAAATATATAAGAAATTACCTTACGCAGTGTGTTTTCATTGTTCTGCAGCAGCTGTAGTTGTGTCTGTAGCTCTTTATCATCTTTCAGCTGACAGTGAGTGTTTTCAAAATGTTGCCTTCAAAACACACACATAAACCTTCACTAACCCATGTGTTACTGCAACATTGAGAGTTAGCATGCACATACAGCAGCTGCTGGATGGTGTGTGGTGGTTAGACTCTCCTACTTTTGATCCTGAACATTGTTTTCTTTTGTGAAGACGGTAGCTTTGAGGTTATCCAGGTCATAATGGGAAGTATCCAGCTGCTGCTTGAGGGAATGTACCTGAAAGGATAACAGGTTTTTGACATCATGTAGTAGGAAACAAAGGCCATTGTAGTCCATTTCTTGAATGTAATTATCAATAATCTTTTGATAATGTGAATCACTCACTTCTGACTCTGTCTCCAAAAGGCATGTCGACTGAGCGCTGAGCTTATTTTGTAAATCTCTGCAGATCTCATTGCTCTGAATCAATTTGGTTGTCTGGGACTGGAGACACAACAAGATCAAATCCAGTTGTAGTCGGTTTGATTTGGTGATAGCAGTGAAAGCAATGTTATCATGTGGTGCTCAAGAATTTGAACAGATAAACTTACTGTAGCTAACTCATTAACCAGGTTGGCTTGATCCTGCACAGTGAGGAGCTGCTGCTGCTGCTCCTGCAGGGCTGACTCCAGCCGCTCCACCTCCCTCTGCAGAGACACCACCTGAGAAACATTAAACTAAACTAAGATTGACGTAATAACAAATGTCTGTCCACATTCACAATGTGGACGGACAGGTTTCACTGACGGAAGTCTTTACATTTAATTACATTACAGGCAACAGAGCTTCCAATGGGTGTGTTGTAATCCAAGCTTTTCCTGGTTTTGTTGACATTAACATTTAACCCATGAGTAGCCCCTACATTGGGTTTCACCTAGCTCAGGGGTCGGCAACCTTTACTATCCAAAGAGCCATTTTGACCTAATTTCCACCAAATAAAATGTATCTGGAGCTGCAAAAGCTATTTGATATCACAGCTTATAAAGTTTTATATATATATAGTTATATTATATATACAAAAACTATAGTTTGTTGTATTTATGAAATTATAGAACAAGACTAAAGACAATTATTGACATTTTATTGCTATTTTCAGTGACAGTATCACCTCAAACGCCAAGATAAGAGGTGTTCCCTTTGAAAGATTGTCCACTGTCCAAAAAATCACAAGATCAAGATCACAAACAACAACGGCCTTGATTATCGATCGACTACCTAGGACTTACTTTAACTAACTTGTTGGCCTGAACCTGTTCAGTCTTCTGCTGCTGCAGCTCCTGCAGGGCTGACTCCAGCCGCTCCACCTCCCTCTGCAGAGAAAAAACCTGGGAAAAAATATAAAAGTAGGTGAGGCTGAGTGTAGGGATTTTAAAGACTTTTAATGGTTTGTGCAAATAGATATGTGTCTTACTTCGGCCAGCTCTGGGGCCCCGTTGGCCTGAACCTGCTTAGTGTGGAGCTGCGGCTGCTCCTGCAGAGACACCACCTGAGACAAACACATACACAGCACAGTAGGGCTGCAACTCATTGTCATTACAGATTCATCTGCTGATAATTTTCTCAGCCAATCAAGTAATCATTTAGTCTTATAACAGCTATTCTCTACCACAGGCCCCACTGGTGGGCCTCAGAGCGTCATCTAGTGGGCTGCGGAGGTACTGCCAAATGGTTGGATTAAATAAAAAAAATATTTCTTTGGTAATTTACAAAGCCTGTTATCTTTGTATATCTAAATGTACTCAGTTTACTATATTGTCAAAAAATAAACAAATCTTCACTTCTGAGAAGCTGGAGCCAGTGAATTTTGGTTATTTTTGCTTGAAAGAAGATGATTCAATTATCAAAATGAATGCCAATTAATGTACAATGGTTCCCGTCTGTTGGTTGAGCAAACAGGAAAGCCATTGGTACACATCATTGGTCATTGATCTGTATTTCTACACCATACACATTGAGTAGATGCTGCGCTATACAAACACAAGTCTCAGCGAACAGAATTAATGTGAATGTAAACACGAACAGTCCATTGGCTTAGTTATTATCTGTAGAACGCTGGATTATTCCCACAAACGTACAGGGCAAATGCACAACTGTTTGTGACTGTCGAGACATTAATGTTGCCAGAATTAGACTCATGAACATTATACCGTAGAAATGGGAAACAGCACTTAACTATGCACTTTGTTCAGGCTTAGATGTAAGCAAGCTTTACAACATGCAGAACGCACACACTCTCCCACAGTTTGAAATAAAGTAGACTGAAATAACTGCCTTAGTCTGCACAACTGAGGGCAACATTAGGACCTTCTTCCACCCTCGTAGAAATAATAACGACTTACCAGCTGAGAGCATCAATGAGAGTGAAGTGTGTGGTTCCTACTAGAACTATCAATGCTTGCTTATTCTCTTATGGAAAGTCGAAAGTGTTTGCTGCAAAAAAAAAACTGTGGAAAGTACAATTCTTGATGTAGTGTTTACTGATAAAGTACCTTGTTCCAGCATGTATCTTACCATCTGCTGCAGAGAACCTTTCTCAGCATCCAGGGTGCGTACCCGGCTCCTCAAGGCTCTGATCTCAAGGTCCAGGCGATCGTTCAGCTCTTTGGCCTTTCGCAGTTCCACTATTTCTTTTTGAAGTAAAGTCAGACGATGCACTTATCTGATTATAAATAATACATGTTAATAATTTCACTGTTATCGCGCATTCTTGTCTGTGAAACGCTGCTCGATTGTGAGTATTCGAACATGTTGCATACTGAAAATACAAACATTGATCGTTTAGGTCGGGGGGGGTTTTTGGGCACTTTTTTTATATGATTTCACAAAAAATGTAAATATTGTAGTGAGTCTCAGATTTAGGGCAGCGAGGTGGCTCAGTCAGGTTGACATTTCTGTTTTGGTGTTTGCACATTCACCCCCTGTATGTATGTGTGGGTTTCCTACCACAACCTCAAGACCAGGTGGGGCCAGATGCAAAAAACGGTGTAGCTTCAAGACTGAGACAGAAATCATGCAAGCGCAGAAATATGCATATGCATCCTTTTCGTCAGATCTCGCTGTGGAGCTGGGCGCCCATGCACATGCCTGATTTCCACAAAAAGACTAAACTACTGACATCCTACATAAATATCAGTTTATGTGTAGGGCAAAGGAGTATGCATGTTTTTTTGTGCGTACACATTTCAGTTTATACATCTGGCAGGTTGAGTGAAATTGAGAGTGTAAATTGTCTTAGCGGTGGGAATACGAGTGTGACTGTGTTTGTTTACGTGTGTGGTAGACTGGTGACATGTGTTCCTTGCCTCTCACCCAGTGCATGCTGGAATAATCTCCAGCCTGTGTGAGTAGGTATACGAAATAGATTAAGCTGAGCGGCGTGGTGGATTGTAGCTTGCATCTTGTCTGCCTTTTACACCCAATATAAGCTCAGTAACATCTGTCAATTCTTTGGAAACAGACTAAAGAATACACATGAAAAATAATTCTTACCATAGCTCTTCAGTTTTTGTACTTCCTGACGGAGTTCATCTACCTCCTGCTGTGCTGCCTGCAGCTCAGGTTCTAAGAAGCACAGACGTTAGAATAAACTCAAAGTTTCCTCTTCAGTTCAGAGCAGTGGAAGTTGGTGGTAACTTCACTTTAAGTTCAGAGTCTGTTTGGATATTGTATGATAGTAAAATAACTTCTGAATGCTATAATATACAATATATATAAGGGATTATGCTGAAAGGTTGTGATGTTTTGTTTTCTAGCAGTGTTGGGAAACTTGACTTAACTTTATAAGCGAGTTAGAAGCAGACTGTGTTTTGTAGCTGATAACTATCTCTCACCATAAGCTCTTTGGGTCAAATGAGCAGACTCCAGCTCATCAGTCAAACGCCGGATCTCATTGTGGGCCATGGCCAGCCGGCGGGACCCCTCCTCCAGGTCCCGCTCCAGACGGGAACATTCTCTCTCAACGCTGCTTGCCTGGCCAGCCAAATGCCTGGCCTCAATCTAAAGAGAGAGGGACAGAGCACCTGACCAATATTGAAGTGATTGCACTACAATGAAGAGAACCAATGAATACCAAAAAAAAAAGAAAGAAATGTTCATAAATGCATGTAAGAACAGACAAGAGACCTTGAGAAGTGCACTGAATCAAGATGCATCAGTGGTGTAGTATCTTGAATTTCTTCTGCCATGCAAAGTTCCCTAGCGTGAGCTGGTAACAGAGCTTAATAACACTGGAACAAAACAAAACAAAAAAAGGTTGCAGTTAATGTGGATGCTGCTGAACGGAAGTTTTTAATGGAAAAGATCCTCATATTCAAGCGTGCACTTTGGGATTCACAAAATTAAGTCACTGTGGCTTTTTGTCCCTGGTTTTGCAACTGACCTGAGTGCAGTTTTTAGTGTTTGTTAGTATGGGATGCAGAAATATTACTGTCGATAAACAGACATACAGGAATAAAAGTATGTTTGCTCTGTGAAGCTTTGTGTAGTCCAAAGAGTCTCTTCCATGGGCTCTGGCCGTGACGTGGTGCCCCCTTGTGGGAAGACTGCGGAACAACATTAGATCAGAGAATCACAGAATAAGTCTTTTGCCCTCAGGGTTATATATGTGTACAGCATGCCATTTTTAACAAATGAAAAAGACAAAACAAATCTTCCTCTAACCTGGTTGGCATTGCTGTTCGATGCCTGGGCTTCAGTCCCCAGCAGGCTGGCTGTGTTTCCATCAGCGGTCAGATTGTTAGGATCCTCACTCGACTCAAGCAGGGAGGCTCTCTCCACCAGGAGGTAGGCCACCTGCTCACTGGGGCTGCTGTGAATCAGCTCTGTGAGACCCTGCTGGTACAGCATCTTAGCCACCTCACTTATCTGAGAATCTATCACAACAGAGAATAATGACAGAGTAAGATATAGAATGCTTAAATGTCTGAAAATGTGGACTGGGGGTTTGTCTGGGGTTCTGCCACATTCCCACTTCCCCCTGCGTTGCCATTTCCCCATCCATCCACCGGATGCCTTTCCGACTTTCCCACATGTCCCAGTCACCTGATCACCTGTTTCCATTTCCCCTCATCAGCCCTGCAGTATATAACCAGCCCTTTTGAACTCATTCCCCGATGGATTGTCAGAGTTGTGCTGCTGATTTCCAGCCCTTGGACCCTGCAACATGTCTCTCGAAACCAGACTCTGGTTATGTGCCTTGTCTGCCTGTACTCTTTTTTTCCCCTGCCCCATTCCTGTTACCTGTCTCAGTTACACCTGTTAAGACTTTCTACCCAGGCCAGTAAAACGTATGTACCTTCAGCTGCTGCTGCCCCATCCTCACGCGCCATGACAGTTGGTTTGTAAAATGTATGTTAACATTTGGCTAACCACTCCACCTCTTCCTCCACCAACTACAGGTATGACATGTCTCATCAAATTGTCCAACAAGATGGGACGGCTAACATGGCTTGTGTTGCTGAAAAAAACTTGCGAATGATACATTAAAAAGAGATAAGACGAGAGCCTTCAGTGTATGAGACAAAATATCTGTTATTCTCAAAATATACTATTAAGCTATTGGGAAAAAATACAACAATTTTAAGAGACCAACTTTGTCATAGTGCAGATGCAAATCCAGAAGCTGTAATGATGTCACTACTGCTCTTGCTGTTGGATTATTCTTATTTGTAGGTAGTGTACAGGTAAAAATGTCCAACCTTGAAGGGATATCACGCGTCCCAGCTGGTCCTTGAGCTGATCGTTTTCATCTTGTATCTCCTGAGTCAAAACATCTTTGTGCTCCGTGAAGATTCGGATCTGCTCCAAGGACTTGCGTACCTTAAAGACGAGACAGGCGGCCGACACAGACACTCAGCTGTTCTTTCTCTTCTTGACAAAAAGGTGACGTCTCTGGTAATCCAGCGATAACTTACCTCTGCCATCTCTGCTAAGTGTTGTGAGCACTGGGTGTCCGAGTCCCATGTCACAGTGTTAAGACGGCTCCTTGTGCGCTGGAGGGTACTCCATAGCAAACACAGCTGAGCCTCCTTAGGGGAGTCGGGAGCGAGTCCCTCCTCGCTGAACCATGTGGCGATCTGCTCCAGCTCCTCCTAGGGATGGTATGTGGGTGACATGTGGACATGGTCACAGACAACCCACCATATCTCATACTTAGAAAGTTCTTACTGGCTCCGACTACTTGCATTGTTATCTGCACTGTTGGGAGGAGAAACTGATTTACATCTCCAGTCTCTCATTATAATGATGTTGACATTATGCCATTTTACTCTGTTGATATCATTATTAAAAGATGCATTTTTTTTAATCTCACCCTGCAACTTCAGTTCACTTCCTGTAATGAGAAACTGTGATATGTATGATTAAAATACAAAGGCTAAACAATGTTTTAGGATACGATTAGGTGATTGTGAACCTTGTGTTTATCATACTTGCATCTCAAAATGACAAGAGGCTTCTCAAAAGAATCTTTATGGATGAACTCTAGAGTGAGACATATGTGACACTTCTCTTGGCTGTGGCTGAAGTTATTTGCACATTTGGGGAACAGCCGTTTCTCTTTGTGAAGACAGCTGGCATTGCCATGAACAGCCTCTTCCATGTTTATTTGTGGTGGTCTGAAACTTGGAAGTAACTGCATAATAAAACAAAACAATAAATGACCTCAATTTATTTTGCGTGTAAACATTAAACCCCTGCAAGCTCAGTTATTATAATCACGCTCTGCAACCACACTTTCAGGGAAAACCAGCAGATCTGTATTACAAATTATAGTAAAGATACCTACGTTTCCAAAGATGCAAAACTATATCAGGAGGTAAATTAGTAGCAACAATATGTGTTACAGGATGCACAAGACTATTGGGTTTGGTGGAATGGAGCATCCATAACAATCTTAATTTAGTGTAAACAAGGGAGCTGGAACATACTAACGATACGGTTGCGTGATAACGTTGCAGTGTGGACTAAATTGCTTTAATCTGGTTGCATCACAAGCGCTCTAACGTTAGTCAGTCGTTAGTCAGTTGTACTAACGTTAGGTTTTAGCTCGCTAGACGCTGTACGAAGACAACGTAGAACGCGTTTGGCAACGTTACCTCTGCTTGATCCATTTTGTCCTGCGATGGATGGGAAACAACTTTCGACCGCAGTTTACAATCACTTGTCAGCATTAATTATTATTTTCGGGGTTTTTTTCTAAAAAGTCCGACATAAACTCTTAACACCGAAAATCAGCCCTCACGTCGCCTCTCGTGCGACGTAAACATTCGAGTCGCTCCCCGTAGTCTAACGGTAATAACGGTCCATAACAAAACAGTGACGCACTCACTCAGACGTTACTTTGGGGTTCAAATACTCGAAACGTTCACGTCAAAACCTTGAGACAAAGAGTGGACACGTGATGCGGGCAGATGTTGAAGGAATGTACAGTAGACTTTCATGGTCTGTGGTGGGAAGAAGCGATGGTGCGAGGTTCTGTTAGTACCAGAAAAACACTGTGGTCGTGGGTTTTCCGTGGGTCATTGAAGGAGTCTTGTGGGATCGTCATCGTTGTGGATAGTTTAAATTCACTGGTAAACCTCCGTAAAAACAATGCTTTGTGTAAGACTCAGCATTCATAATATCCCATAATAAAAATTATAATAGTATTTCACTCAGTGGCCATTTTTTCCTGCTACTTTTTCATACTTCAAGTACATTTTGCTACTTATTTACTTGAGTAACGTTTTGAATGCTGGACTGTTCCTTGTAATGGGGGTTGTCACAGTGTGGTATTGCTGCTTTTTACTAAAATAAAGGATCTGAATACTTTGTCCACCACTGCTTATTGGTTAATTCAAAAATACTACTACTACACTAACTAAACGTATCTGCAATCAAACATCATTAGAATATAACCAGCTGGGAGTTTCTTGGTGAGATAAATTCCCTTCCCTTTACATTCAGGATTAATTACTGTGTGTTGTGTCTTGGGTGGTCTGAGATTTCCTGCAGATTTACAGTCAAAATTGGGCACTAACCAGCCCTTACTTCCTGCCTTTCAATCACCTCACTCTGAAAATACTGCTGTGGTCTCAATGCCAAGCTGCATAGCTGGAGGAATACTATGAGTGCGTGTGCAGCTCTGTCACAAAAGTGTGGCTTTAATAATACATGATGTCACAATTGCCAGCTCACACATCTAGCCCCGTTACAGTTGTGACAAATGTGTTTCAAATGCGTGATTCTAGTTGTTCTTCGCTAGAGTCTGACCGATGGATCGAGGCATACATTCCCTCATCATACTTTTTTCCAAACTTTAATGCAGATCGGACGTCAGTAGTACAGCTTTTGGGGAAATGTTCTGTGCTTATGCAGATCTGGAGGAATGTTATTCTTGGTGTGGAGTTGGTCCTGACCACACATTTAAGGGGGAGGGCATGCAGGGAAACTTTAGAGGAAATGGGTGTTGCGAACTCCTCCTAAATCTGACTCAACATTCCTCTTCTGTACCCTTCTCTCAAACGTCTGTGAGGACAGAAAGAGCACAGAGGGATGACAATAACAACTGGGAAAAGGGAACTCAAAGACGATCACTGAAGGGCACAGACTCAAAGGCACTGAAGCTGAAGGGTGAGAACTTCATCTTGGTTATGTTAAACAGACTAGTTATTCCTGGATTTTCACATAGCTTAATGAGATGCAGGCCACACCCAAATATGATCAGATGCTAACAAAAAGATTCTTTGATGATATTGTTTGAACATTTACGAGGATGCCTTTCTGTTCTTCCACAGCTAATGCAATTTCTGTTTTCATTACTTCCTACTACAAACTGTCACATAAACCAGATGTAGAACGTAATCAAACACACGCCTCCCTGAAATGTCTACAATCTAATGGCAACAGAGGTTTGCCTCTATGGACAGAGCTGGGTTTGGAAAGGCAAACATGTGCAAGGCAAAGAACACCCACTCCTATAAGTGTACCGCACAGTGGAGGGAAGGAAATTTAGGAAAAGGAAAAGTCTACATTTGGCACATGTATTTGAAAGAAAATGCTGTGATTTGTGAAACCTGCTCTCTCTCTCTCTCTCTCTCTCTCTCTCTCTCTCTCTCTCTCTCTCTCTCTCTTTCTTTTTCTGGCCACAGAAGCAAATGTACAAAACCCACAGATTTTATATTTTAGACTCAACTTTTGATTGGAAAAACAAATTTAGTTGCCCTTTCTACTTAAGCCACCTATAATGTAAAAGAAAAACAGCACACAACACCAAATTCAGGTTTTAGGATAATTCCTTATTTAGATTGTACTTTATGTAAGTAGGCACAGTAGAGATTCTGTTTTTAATATTTTATTTGAGTATTTGTTTGTAATATCTAGGGGAACTGAAACCACAAAGGAACAAGTCTTTCTTAATAATGTGACTTCCCCTTCTTGTGTCTTCAAAAATCTCTGATGGAAAAAGTGAAACAAGTTAATGAGTCATTTATCACTCTTATTCAGCCTTTTGATGTAAATGCCTTTTCTCAATAGCTTTCTTTGGTGAGGATCGTTTTTGAAAATATTAATAGAAGGAAATAAGTTTGTAGGTTTTTCAGTTTAAACCTGAAGTGTAATGATAGATAGTCATCTCTTATACTGTAGGTATAACATTTGTAGTCATGGTGATTCATAAAAAATGCACAGCAACATGTCAGCCCGTTTGTAGAAAGGGTTTCAGACTGCATGCTTGGTCACAAGGAGCTGATGTCCTGATGTATATGCTCAGAGACTGGACTGTCCCTCTGGAGACAGAGAGAACTGTCTCTCTGTCTCCAGAGTGACAGTCCCCCCCCCCCCCTCTGTCTGGCATGCTTGTGAGAGATTGTCAGTGCAGATGTCGAGATGCATGATGAAGGTGCTCAGAGTTTCCGTGAGGGGCAGACAGACAGAGAGTCCCCCGTTTCAGGCCACTGCCTTCAGAAGTCTGCAGGCCATGTTAACCGACACGGACATGATGGTGTTTCTTTGACTGCAGAGCTGTTTGGTTCTACGTGGAACCACCAACATTAACACAAATGAATTGTATGCAGGAACCCAGATTGTTTCCTTGTCTCCAAGCAGCCATGGTCTGCCTGCTCATATCCCTAACCATGATGCATCTGGTCACCTTGACCATGCTCTTCATCGCCACCCTGGAGAAGGTGAGAGACAATTAAACTCAGGGCTTAACTCATGTTTTCTCTCTCCCAGTAGATGTCACTGTTAACACCTGTATGATGCTAATATATTCAAACTTAAAGAAATAGCATATTGTCTGATGTTTTTGTGCACTGTGTCATTTTTTTTCTTTCTGCAGTCCTGGTGGGTATGGGATGATTTAGAAATCACAGACCTCTGGTATAACTGTTTCCATGATAACGCCACAAACACCTGGTTGTGTGCTGCTACCAACGAAAGTGGTAAATTTGAGAAATTCCGGTCTGCGTGTATTTCTGCATGAATGGATATGGCGTTACTTGTGGTTTTGCTTGTGAGTCAGTGTCCAACACTCATTCTCTGACCTACTCTCTCAGACTGGCTGCAGTCTGTCCAGGCCCTCATGGTCCTCTCTGTGATCTTCTCCTCCATCTCCTTCCTGGTTTTCCTCGGTCAGCTGTTCACCATGTCCAGAGGAGGACTCTTCTACTTCACAGGCCTCTGTCAGGCTTTTGCAGGTGTTTGAAGTCTTATTCGATAAGCCACATAAAATTTTGTCAATGAAAATAAAAAAAAAAACAACAGCACTGAACGTTTTCCCTCTTTAAAGGACATTTTGTTCATTTTGTGACAGTGACAATGTATTTGCGCTTGGATTTTTATTTCATATTTCCGTATAGGCATCCTCAATAATATATTTACATATTATGAAAATGTATGACTGTGATGAGATAAGAGAATTTTAACCAAAACTTTTTTTTTACTCTTGCAGGTTTCACAACCTTTGCTGCTTGCCTCATCTTCACCTTCCACAGAAAGGAGATTCTAGGTGAATCCAGAGATCTGAGCAAAGGACGCTTTGGTTATTGTTTCATCCTGGCGTGGCTGTGTGTCCCGCTCCTCCTGGTCAGTGGAGTCCTCTACGTCCACCTGCGCAAGAAGCAGTGAGCCAAAACCACACAGGAGGGAAAACCTCACTTCCCAGTCATAGAAACTACACCTGAGGAAATGAGATGAGTGAGAAGGAAATCTCTAAATGATACAATTCTCTGTTCTTTTTTTGACTTAATATCCACTCTACCGTGCTGCATGGTTTGTGGGAAATGATGTCATCATCTATGTCTGAGAGACATATAGTTGTCACTCAAGATCAAAACTAAAACTCAGTCATGCTGTAAGATCCAAAGATCATATTAATGTTACATGAAGGATTTTGATAGAAATTAAAATAACGAATGCACAACTTGTGCTTCATGTATGATTGTGATTTTTTTGCTGTTGTATTTTGTACCTATATATATATCTGTTTACTTATAATTAAAAAAACCCCCCACTGATTGTTGACGTAAAGTTTACTAAAGAGCACTTCTGTATCAAAAGGGCTACATCTGTGTGAGACCTGGTTTGTTTCGTAAAAAGAGCTTCCTGTGCAACACAGTGCAAAACGTAATCCTCTGATACTAAATCATGGTTGCAAAATGGGTGTGCCCTCTTTTTCATTTGATCACTCGTCATTTTGCAGCACTGATTGTATACTTTATTAAAGTATGCTCGCACCGTCTTCTGCAGAATAGAGAACAATCAGCTGGTAACGAACTGGCTGCAGTTCTGGGCATTTTTTTTTTTTTTTTCACAAAGGTATTTCCAAAGGCAAAAAAGAAAGAAACTACTGTGAATGCACCTCACAGTCAGATACAGTACTACTGTTACTCAACAAACCTACCTGACAGGCTGGACGAGTCCACAAGGTAAACTGTCAAGTAAATAGCAGCCATTTAGATATGGCAATTTATTCGCCTTTAGGAAGTGTATGACCTGGAACCAGAATATCAAATATGATTATTTGAAACACTGCAGCTGTGACGATCAGAGAGAGGCACAGGTAGGATCGTACGTTTGTGTCAGAAGCAGCTAACTGATCTGTCAGCTGCAAAGAATTTCGGTAACCTGAGAACAATGTCGGCAAGAAGGAGTGGAAGGTTAAAGTCGTGATATGACATGCAGGGGAGGGAACGCATGAAGAGCTACAACTCCTGAGAGCTATTGAGAAGCCTAATAGGTGAGCCTGAGAGACATGCTGCTCCGGTGAGTTTCACATTAAGTTGCTTTTTGTGTCTTGAAACAGATTTTTGTTTTGATCACTTCTATTCCTCCATTTTTCTTCTTCTTATGTCAACACCAGGTGGGAGACATGGCTGGTGCAGGACATAAAATGTGCTCAGGACTGAACTTGTGAACCCTGAACAGACTTTTTCGGCGAAAACGATTGTCTGCAACGTCAACAGCAGGATTTCATACGTGTTCTGGGCAGCTCTTGGTGGAAATATTGTGACTTTTTAGCAGAGGGATGAATGAAATCACTTTAACGAGAAAGAAGGGTGACATGTGCTGGCCTGTGTTCGTCTTGTCATCACACAACAGGAGTCAATAGCAGGAACGTTGACAGGTATCACTTATTCCCAGGGACACACCCGGCTGCGGTCATGTCGAATTCTCATGAGCAGAGCCTTGATGAGAATGCAGTGTTCCTGCCGGTGAACGAGTCCTCCCCGGAGTTCCTGCACTGTGAGACGGAGCGTCAAGCAGTGGAGAGACTCCTAAATGCAGGACCAGAGGCCTTCTACAGCTCCATCAGCACAGAGCGCTCCGGCTGCTTCCTGTCTCCTGAGGAGGTCAGCCAGATAGCCAGCTGGGCTCAGGACTACCACTTTAACTCGCCACAGGTGCAAAGTCAGGAGAATGGAGAGGAAGGCAGATCAGAGATGGAGGACGTCTGTTCCACCTACTTTCCTTCACACTCAGACACACCAACCCCGGACCTGGACCTGGGCTGGCCTGAAAAAGGGCCCTGGATGCCAAAGGGAAGCGCTACAGTCCACACCAGCCCCCCTGTTGACGGAGAACCTCCAGTCAGACAGATCATCAGATGGCACTTGCAAAAGGCTGGCCAAGTATGCAAATATTATTTTTATTATTAAAACATTTCTTCATAAGGGTGGAGGTGAAGCACATCAGTACTAACTGGAGGAACTGGTAATTTACTTTAATTAACATTTTTTGACACTTAATATTTTCACACCACCACATTTCAGAGAGAAATGTGGAGTTTTTGCTCCACTGTGTTTATTTGGAGAGTTCAAGATTTGACTTGAAAATCATAAAGTAAAAAATGTAAAGCACTGCTTCAGTTTAAACCCTCAGTAGTATATCAAGTATTCAGACATGAAGCAACCTGCACCAGCTACAAAATTAAAATTCTGCTTAGAGGCTAATACATCGATAAAAGATAACCACCTGACATAATCTGCTTTCACTTAACTCCATTTGTGCTGGTAATAGTCTGCCTGTTCAGTTTTACGTCTGTAAAAACCTCAGCACTTCTTCCATTGCTACACCAAGGTAAAGACACAACTACTTTCATCTGAGAAAAGCAAGAAGATGTCCTCTTTGTGTAAACCACGTTCTGAATAATCACAGGCTAAGTGACATTTTGTGTACTACACAGGTAATTGCCATAGTGACAGACAGATTGACGGATGGTGCAATAATTGGCGATTTACACAATGCTGCTTCACGCGGTGTCCCTGTCTACATCATCCTGAACCAAAGGTCCATTCAAGAGAACTTCACGCTCAACAGGCTCAGGCATCCGGTGAGTCACCTCCTACAAATCAACACACAGCTATAGCAACCGTCTGCTGTGTTTGTTTGACACGGCAATGAATAAACCACAGGCTGTGTTTAGCCAAAGCCAAACACCACCAATTTAGAAGAGCAACACATGGTGTTGTGGGATTCTTTCTAACAAGGTTACGTCTCGATATAGGCGTCAGAGGTATTGAAAACTTTATGCACTGCTTATGTACTCTTGAGAGGTATCTCACAGGTGTCCTTTTGCTATGCTTATCTTAGGAATGTAAAGTGCATTTTTAACACCTTATAGTTAAACTGGTTGCACAGCATTCACTGGTGTTTGTGTTTCTTTCCAGTGATGAAATGTTGTACCTGATGTTGAGCACAAAATGAAAAAAAATCGTATTTTCATGAATGAGAAAACATGAAATTGATGAACTGAGTGACTGACCGACGACTGAACAGAAATTAAAACTCTCCGTCTATAGTGCTGCAGGGATGACGTATTTTTTGTAGGCCAGCCGCGGAAGTTAGCATCGCACTGGTTACCTCGACAAAATTCCAATCAGATTTTTCCATTGGATTTTGAATTATTGCAGAAAATAAAAATAAAATAAATTCAGTAGAAAACACCTTCATGATACTTTATCTTCAGAAATGAACAACACTTTTAGGATTTTTTTAAGCGGGAATGCAGTCGCCAGAAGTAAAAACAGCTATAAACACGGCCGCATTAGTGCAACAACAAGGCTGTAAAGGCGGGCGAGTCAGAGTGATGACATTTTGTAGTCTCATTTCGCCACTTGTCAACAACTACCTTTTTAAAGACACTTAAAAGCTTCTAAATTCACGAGTAGGGTATCTACTGACATATTTTATATCGTAGAAACCCCTTAATCGCAATATCTCAACATCTACAAGATGAATTGCTACAAAATTTGGTACAGACATTCACAATTCCTCCACGATGTATGCTACGTTTTCCTCTAGCACCACCATGAAGTTGACATTTGGGTTTTTTTGTGAAAATTATTGAATTGATTGCCAGTACATTTTGTGCACACATTCATGCCGCCCTCAGGATGAATAGGATCAACTTGTAACATTTCACTTAGCACCATCATCAGGACAAATACTTTGGTTTATGACTAAATACCTCCAAAACTAATGACATCCCCATCAGCCACATCTGTACTACAACTGTTAAGTCCTAATTACCAAACGTTAGCATGCTAACATGCTAACATAAGATGGTGAACATGGTCAAATGTATACCTGCAAACACAAAATGATATCAGCATGTTTGCACAGTCACTGTAAGCATGTTAGCATGCTGATGTTAGCATTTAGCTTAAAGCTCCTAGCATGGCTGCAGAGCCCTGTATAAAGACAAACCTTGTGTATGACGTAGGATATTACATGCCAGTTCATCACATTCCGTCATGGATAAACACCAAGTGTCAATTTTTCTGTCTCGAGTTTCAACCTAAGTTTGTGATTTTGCAGAACATGCGTGTCCGTGTTCTTGGAGGGAAAACATTCTGTTCAAGGACGGGAAGAAAGGTGGTCGGGGAAATGAAAGAAAAGTACCTTCTGGTGGATTTAGAGACAGTTATTCATGGCAGCTACAGGTGAACAGTCTTTTATTTGACCTCATTTCTCTTATATGTATCACACACAGTTGAGAGTGTTGTAACACGCTGTCTTTGCACTCTGCAGCCTCACATGGACAGACGCCCACCTGCACCGGCAGCTGGTCACTGTTCTAAGCGGCCCAGCTGTTGAATCCTTTGATAGGGAGTTCAGGGTCCTTTTTGCGGATTCGCTTCCCGTCCCAGATACATGGAGGGTTGCAGATACTCAAGTAGATGTGCCTAAACAGCTAAAAGACCGCTCAGATCTTGGGTTTAAAAGACTTCACCATTTGGAGCCTCAGATTACCAACCCTCCATCCCCACCTGCCGATTACCTCCTGGACTGGGAAGCCATGGGGGTTATCCAGAGAAACCGCTGCTTCTCAGACAGTCCTTCTGATCAGCATGAGGAAATCGTGGCCAAGGAAATACCACTGCAGAGCAAAATGCTGTTCATGAAAAACACACCCATTGCAGAGCGTTTCACTAACACTAGAAACCAGTATGTTGAAAAGAAAAGGTACTTGGATCATCTTGACTTAAATGTGCAATATACGTGATTCGGAGCATAGCAACAAACAACTATTTGCTATTTAAATTATAGTGGTGTGATATCTATCTGAGCAGAGAATGAAGTCACTCTTCTTCTGTATGGAGATGCTCCCAATGTCGTATATTGCACCTTCAACCAACCTCAGTTGTCTTTTTACCAATCATACAGTATACATATGTAAAACTTACTTTGACATTTACACAAATGCAACTTTGCTGTATGCAATACAGGATGTTTTTGTTATATTTCTACTATAATTTACCTTTTACTGAAACTTGCACTAAAATATTGAAACATGTTTACTGTTTGTTATCATGCTTTGAGTAATTTCCCCCATGTAGCACAGGATAGTTGTGATATTTTGTGCTACCTGTTGTTAGCTTTTTATCACTTAGCTCTTTTTGTGTGTGTCAGGGTATATGAAAACACCTCTCCAGTGACAAACAATGTGCCGGATAACTCAACAACTTTCAAGTAAGTTTTGTTACAGCCAATTCTGTCATTATGATAACTGATTAAGTAATTAATGTCTTTTTCTGCTAACTTTAAATGCAGATCTTTTCCCAGGGATCTTGATCATTTTCATAGCAACATACAGCCTTGGCCAACAGACACGACAACTCAAGAAAGAATGAAAAGGTAACACCCAAAACATAAATGAAACACACTGAATAAATTATTATTGATATTTCATATCTAAAGGAAAACGTTTTTTTTCTCCTGCAGGGGGGAACACATGAAAAATGAAGCCATTTCCAGGCAACTCTCCATTGAGAAGAGAACTAATGCAGATGAGCAAAAAACAACAAGACTTGATGATGATAGACTTCATAAAGCTACAGAACCAACACACGAAATAATCATGCGGTCAAGGACAGAGGCCGTTCTGGAAGAAGTTAGCTCCAAAGTGGAGAACAAACCATCTTCGAGAGTAAGTAACTCCCTTTTCTGTCAAAACACTTTCGTTAAACTTGTGAAAAAAAATGGAGAAACTGAAATGCATTTCTCTCCTCACAGAAGCCTATAATCCTGAGGAGGCAGCAGTCTGAGAGCTTCAGCTCTCTGAGTGACCTTATGAAGAAGATTCCGCCTCGGCAGAACACTTCAGAAGTGCTCAGGACAGGATCACAGGCCGCTGTGTCAGAACTGAGACAGTCCGTGATGGAGCTGAGCGTACACAAGCCAGATGATGCCGGAGATCTGGTGCCAAGGTTTAAGGCCACTGTAAGTGTGTGGATACGTTGTGTTCTTCTTTCATGGTTCCTCATTTCTTACAAAAATACATCTATATTTCACAGAGGTGTTTCTCTTTAAGTCACTGAGACTAACTCTAATCCTAGACTCAATTTATTGAACTTGAGCACATGATTCTAATGTTTTTTGTTGCCATCAATCTCCTGTTTCCTTGGCAGGGCTTTGACCCGGAATATATGACACCAGCTCTTGCCCTGATGAAGAAGAGGAACGATGAGTTGAAACCTTCATTGTACAGATCTCCTAAAAACTTTCTGCCCAGAGAGAGGCCTCGCAGCTCCACTTATGGACTCTGGAGGAGGTCACTGGCGGAGATGAAGGGAGAACAGGAATGAGGAGTGAGGAAACAAATACATGAGCGATATGTTCTGTAGTAACATCTTCTGTCACCGAGGAAAGGCAGCTGCCATTAGCTGATAGTTACAACCTCTGCAGTGTTAATTACCCAAACTATGCCCCAAAACAGGCTGTGACTTTGAGAATAGAAATCATTGTTATACATGCAGGAGTTACCAGTTCTATCTGATGATTTACTGAATTTGATGGTTTGATGTGTTACTATACACGGTGTGTTTGATGCAAGGTTTACTTTAGAATGTGTTTAAATAAATACAATTGGTCTGTTATTGCTGCTCACCATGAATAGTATAAACTGCTTAACCACGTGATGGCTGTCACAGAAAAACAAACATACAGTATACCATGATAAAGAAAGTATGAGATAAATGTAATAAATGGTTTTAAAGGAAGATGTTGAGCGTGCTGATAAGATGGTAAAAGGTCCAAAGTATAAAGCAGGTTCCAATACGCAGCCTTTTAAAGTTATACTTTATAAGCCAAAAAATATACATCTAAATGATTCATTACAACTATTTCCCAGCAATAAGCGAATTTGTGGCACAGTGGAGAAAACTCTTTTTTAAACCATAATGTAGAGAAATTCTGGGACAGACAACTATTAACAAATTAACAAAGAGAGAAAAATATATAATGCAGCAACTAAATAAATTAAATTGTGTAAAAAATGTACAGATTTTTAAACTGAGTTTTCAATTTCTTTTTAAAGTTGTCAGCAGGGTTTTTACATTACATTACATTACATTACATTACAGTGGTTTTAATGGTCACTTTGACCTATGACCTCAGTATTGTAAAAAAAAAATGAGAAGGTACCGGAATACTAAAGGTTTGCTGGAGATAGGGAACAAACAATGGGAGTAAAGTAGGATAATATAATAGTTTAGAGTATCCAAAAAAATAGGAACAGTCTTAATATTCCCAAACATCTCACAAGCAACATATTCAATCAGATACTTCAGGGTTCCTAATTTATGAAACCCTCGTTATTAACTAGTCTTGTCGTATTATTTAATAACAAATTTGTGTTTGATAGTTTCCTCTGTCTGCACAATAATTTCCATTGTTATTTGGTTGACATTTGTTTGATTTTTAGCAAAGTAAATCACTACAAATAATCAATTCAGTACTCCAGTACGGTAGGGGGCGGTATGCATCTTTCCCATCGCTGCGTAGACCGCTATTTAAAGTACAGAAGAAGAAGAAATCACGGAAGCACATGGTAACCAAAGGCAGAGCGGAGATGTGAAGATCCAGCTCTGCTCAACTGGATATTTACAGTTTTCTTTTGCCTTTCTCTCCGGATATCAACACGGACGTTGAACCGTGTAGTTCGGTAATCGTTGTCACGTCCTGGTTTGTTCGTAAACGTGTAAACAAACACGTTTAATTCACTGCCATCATGGTTCGAACAAAAAGGTGAGTTTGGCTAAAGTTAGCCCAAATCGGAGTTGTTTGTATGTTTAAAGTAATGGTTATGCTAACGTTAAACTTAGTCTCTTTACACTGTTTAATCTGATTTCTTGCGGTCATTAACGGAGGGTTGTGTTACGGTACCTTTTTAGTTAACGGTTGTTGAAGTCTGATAGGTCTTTAACCCTCACGTTCCACATCAGGTCCTACAGGAACTTCACAGATATTCTAGTTATGCAAACATCATGTGAATGTTGCAGAGCGGAGATCAAGTAGACCTCTTTCTCTTTGATTCTATTGCTCAGGACTATAAAGATACCAAGGCCAAAAAAGACCGAGCGGTATGATGAAGATGACCCTGAAGCCTACAAGAGCATGCCTGTCCCTGATAAGGTAAGAGGAGTTAAAAGATCTGTCCCTGATAAGGTAAGAGGAGTTAAAAGATCTGTCCCTGATAAGGTCAGAGGAGTTAAAAAGATCTGATCTGTCCCTGATAAGGTAAGAGGAGTTAAAAGATCTGTCCCTGATAAGGTAAGATGAGTTAAAAGATCTGTCCCTGATAAGGTCAGAGGAGTTAAAAAGATCTGTCCCTGATGAGGTCAGAGGAGTTAAAAGATCTGATCTGTCCCTGATGAGGTCAGAGGAGTTAAAAGATCTGTCCCTGATAAGGTAAGAGGAGTTAAAAGATCTGTCCCTGATAAGGTAAGAGGAGTTAAAAGATCTGTCCCTGATAAGGCCAGAGGAGTTAAAAGATCTGATCTGTCCCTGATAAGGTAAGAGGAGTTAAAAGATCTGTCCCTGATAAGGTAAGATGAGTTAAAAGATCTGTCCCTGATAAGGTCAGAGGAGTTAAAAGATCTGATCTGTCCCTGATGAGGTCAGAGGAGTTAAAAGATCTGTCCCTGATAAGGTAAGAGGAGTTAAAAGATCTGTCCCTGACAAGGTCAGAGGAGTTAAAAGATCTGTCCCTGATAAGGTCAGAGGAGTTAAAAGATCTGTCCCTGATAAGGTCAGAGGAGTTAAAAGATCTGTCCCTGATAAGGTAAGAGGAGTTAAAAGATCTGTCCCTGACAAGGTCAGAGGAGTTAAAAGATCTGTCCCTGATAAGGTCAGAGGAGTTAAAAGATCTGTCCCTGATAAGGTCAGAGGAGTTAAAAGATCTGTCCCTGATAAGGTCAGAGGAGTTAAAAGATCTGTCCCTGATAAGGTCAGAGGAGTTAAAAGATCTGATCTGTCCCTGATGAGGTCAGAGGAGTTAAAAGATCTGTCCCTGATAAGGTAAGAGGAGTTAAAAGATCTGTCCCTGACAAGGTCAGAGGAGTTAAAAGATCTGTCCCTGATAAGGTCAGAGGAGTTAAAAGATCTGTCCCTCCTGAAGCTTATAACACTGATAGAAAGGTCCAGTACAGCACGTACATGTGTGTTGTATGTACAATATGATTCCAGTTGGACAGAGTTGCATAAACGTTTTCTCTTGAAGCCCCCTTCCTGAAAATGCCCAGTCGGCTGTAATTGGCTTGTGGGGGAAAAATACGGTGCACCTTTTGCAAATGTAGTTCTCAAGCCCAGCTACACAATACTCAGTTGGTGGGCTGTATATTCTAATGAGGCTGCATGTGACATAGGAAGCAGAGACACATCTGAATGGCTTGCTGAATAGCGATCTCTGCAGCCCACAAAAACTGACCGGGTTGTCTTACTTCACAGTTTTTGGATCGGCAGGCACTCCAGACACCAGTATATGTCGCTTTAATATCGGTGGATACAGTGCACAAAAATATAACTCAATCTAGAGCTGAGCAATATTGGTAAATCAAATATTGCTATATTTTTTTTATAAGTAAGGGAGGGGATTCCCCTAAAGTCAGAGCCCACTGCAATGTGAACAGTAACAAGTTATAACGGTTTTATTATCGTGGCTGCCTGATCTAAAAAGCAAGAGCGATGTGTGTTGACTACACACATAGCTTTTTGGGGGGGATGTTTTCAACCATCAACAAACTGTCTCCACATGAACTCTGCTTCGGTGTTGTGGTTACTTTCAACAGTCGGATATGAACACGTCTCCTCTCTTCCTTTCAGAACTCCTCCCAGTACACAAAGGACAAAATTGCTGAGTTTCACGATGAGAAGATTGCAGTAAGTTAACCTCAAAAAGTAGATCTGCGAGGCGTTCGTGGCGCTGCTGTTTTTTTTATCTTTTCTGAACTGTTTGGTTGTTTTTTTTTTTTTGTTGCTGCGGTCTCTTTGTCACAGAAACTTCTCGCCAGCGGTGTTCAAATGGAGAGCGACCCGGAGGAGCTGGATGATGAGGTGATGACTCGTCTGTTCGTTTTGGATTTACCTTCAGAAAACGAATGGAGTTCAAGAAAAACTCAAGCTCAGCTGAATTTTACAGGAGGAGGTGATGGCCCTGGACGATTCAGAGGAGGACGAGGAGGAGGAGGAGGAGGAAGAAGAAGAGGAGGAGGAGGAGGATGAGGGGACAGACATGGAGAGTGATCTAGAGGGCAAAAAAGAAGAAGGTAAACAAACAGTCATCAGTTTACGTCCAGGATTTGTTTTATTGTCATTCTATCTCATTTAACTTTGTCGTCTTCCTCAGATCTTCCGAATGAAATGGCGTGGGGCAACAAGAAGAAGATGTTCTACGACGCTGACTTTGTCACCACCAGTAAGCATCTGTTATCTCCCACCATAATATTGGAGACAGTCGCGATCGTTTTGTCGTCCGTGTGGCTAACTTTCGCTTATGCTAAATGTAAATCGTGTTTTCACAGAGGGGAAATCTCAAGACGAGTTGGAGGCCGAGGAACAAGAGGAAGAAGAAGAGGCCAAAAATGTCCAGAAACGTTTAGCTGCGAATCTGAGCGAGGAGGATTATGATTTAAACTTTTTTCAGGTATTTTGTCTTGGTTGATCTCCCCTGTAGACCTGCAGTTTCAACACGTGGTGATAGAATGTGTTTCTATCATCACACGTCGGGTCTGTTTTCAGGAACGCCTTGAGCGAATTTCTTCAAATTTGAAGGATGAAGTGTGACCTCACAAAACACATTTTGGGCCATAACTCAAGAATTCATATGCTAATTATGACAATAATTTCACACAGATGTCATTTTTGTCAGAAGTGGGTATAAACTGCAACATGAGGCGTACAACCGAGAGGCCGTGGTTGTAATTAGTTTGTGTTGTGTGTCTAAATGAAGGAGTTTGCCGTGAAGGAAAAGGATGAAAACAAGAGTGTGGAAAAACAAGAGAGGATTGTGAAAGACCTGAAGCAGATGTCCCAGAAGGAAAAGATGAAACTTTTAAAAAAGGAGTCACCAGAGCTGCTCGAACTTATCCAGGACTTCAAGGCGAAGGTAAAACACAAGCATGTAACCAAAACACATCCGTACAAAACAACCTGCAGTTGCCACAGACCGACGTGTAATTGATGTGTGTTTTTGTGTGTACTTGATGTTTGCAGCTCACTGAACTGAAGGATGAGCTGCAGCCTCTCGTGCAGATGGTCAAGGAGGGAAAGATCCCACCAGGGAAGGTGAGCGCGTCGAGTTACATTTGCCAGCTGTGAATTTGTCTCCAGACTGAATTCTGAAGGCCTACGAGAGTCCTTTTTGTAATAACAATGTATCAGATTACAATGTGAACCACGTCGCTCGTCGTGATGAACCCACAGTCTTGGAGCTTCAGCTACTCTGCAGAATGTTGTATGACACACCATCTATAGCCTGTTTGTAATAAAAATAATTGTTTCCATAACATGCTTAACCTGGGGCTGTATGAGTATTCACACTGAAATCTACCACGGCCGTGATTACGTTCTTTAGATGACTAATCGCAACAGCTGAGATTTTTTTTTTTCTTTTCTTTTTTTAAATATAATGGCTATTGTGAGATGTTGTGTCAGTGCAGTATGCGACTCTGAATCATTTCCGTTCCTCTGTTTTCCAAAGGGTGCCGACTACCTCAAGACAAAACAGCAACTGTATCTGAAGTAAGTTGCAGTTGTAATTGTATCGCACGTTGCAGAATCACATTCGTCGTCCTTCACTGAGCGGCTAATGATCGTTTTCCTACCGTAGTTACTGCACCAACATCAGTTTCTACCTGGTGCTGAAGGCAAAACGAATCCCTGCTCACAACCATCCAGTGATTGAAAGGCTGCTGACCTACAGAAGTGTAAGCCAACACGTTGCCATTAACAGACAGTATCAGTTGATGTATGTCAAGAAAACTGCACAGTTATTTGCATTTTATTTTGGACAGCATCCTTTTTTGATACAACTGTTTGACGCCACACTGCCAGTGTCGTGGGGTTCATGAATATGTCCTCGAGGTACACGACCACACGAGGTTGCAGCCCTCTGTCTCACCGACTCTTCCGTTCCTGTCTGCAGCTCATTAACGAGCTCGGATCAGTAGACGCTCGGCTTGCGCCTCAGTTTCACCAGCTGCTAACCGGTGAGGACAAAGATAAGACCGGCAGCGGGACGGCAGCGGGCCAGAAGACCAGAGTCGCCAGCAAGAAGGAAAAGGTGAGATTCGTGTGTTGTTGGGGTTTTTTTTCTCACTTTGAATCCGTTGCTGGTGTTTTAATACGGAATTTTAAATGAGCGCACGTCGTTCGCAGGATTCTGGAGAAACTAATCCCGAGGTCCAGGAGGACTCGGACTCCGACCTGGACGAGGAAGCGGCTCTGCGTTTCTACAGAGAAATGGAGCAGCGGTCGAAATTGAAGAGAAAGGGCAATGACCCAGAAGCTGAAGAGTAAGTTTGATTTGAGTCTTCAAAAATAGAAGTTGGGACAAAGTCAACTGGGGGAATCTGATAAATGGTCGATGTGTTGCAGGATGGAGGAGAAGGAAGACGAGCAGCAGCAGGAGGAGGAGGATCCAGATGCTAAGAGAGGAATCACTTACCAGGTACAGACTCACAACCACTTACAGTCAGATGTTCCCAGCTAGGTTAACAGAACAGCATCAGATCAGGTGATTGATAACAATTTGCCAACAACTGTTAGTTTTATGGCAACTTAGGTCTTTTCTGTATGTGGACTATTTGAGGACAAATCTCAAAGAGGGTGAAATGTATATTTTTTTATTGTTTTTTTGGGTCATGAGTGCGCCTCCTGAGAAGCTACAAGTACATCAGAGCAAGCTTACAAATGATTTTCTCAATACATGGGGTGCCCCTCACACTGCACTTACATGTTTAACCGTCATTTCTGAACAGTGTTTCTAATAATGTGCCTCTTCTTATTCCACAGATGGCCAAGAACAAGGGGCTCACACCCAAAAGGAAGAAAATCGATCGGAATCCCAGAGTCAAGCACAGAGAGAAGTTCAGACGAGCCAAAATCCGCAGAAAGGGCCAGGTTTGTTCTCCTCGCGTTGATGACGCCGTCGTTATATTTAAGTGCATCATGAAGCTTCTGGGAACTGTCTCCGTCTGTAGGCTCCTCGGTTTGAATTGAGTATATGTGGCTGTGTTCATATTCACCAGGTGCGAGATGTTCGTCGGGAGGAGACGAGATACAGCGGCGAGCTGTCTGGTATCCGTGCTGGGGTCAAGAAGAGCGTCAAACTCAAGTAACCATGCAAGAATCTACACGACGGAAATGTAACCAATGGACTGTGCTTGTAATGTTTCTTATAGGCGTGTAGGAAAGCATGTCACTCAGTTATTCAGCTGTCAATAATTGTTGTTTAAAAGTCTGTTCTAGATCATTGCGCCATATGAATAAACATTTAATAAACTTGTACCTGTTCAGAGACACCATCATAATGTTGGTCTGTTTTTAGAGCACATTAAAAAGGACAAGGGAAGCCGTCATCTGTTAGTAGTTGTAATTATTATTAAGTTATGCAACCTTACGGCGTTTACAGTAAGACAGCAGAACAGGCAACTAGGAATCGAAGCCAAACTCAGGATCTGGTGAGAGCACAAACAACGACAACGTAGCGCTGCGTCATCGACTCAAAACATGCAGTGTCGACGCGTTCTGTCAACGTTGTATGAACTTGTTGTGTGCCGATGTCAGGTTGCTCACTATCCTCTCCTCTATCTCCACGTCATTCTTCACATCCTCGTCTGTGACGATCAGCTCGGCCTGAGTTTCGGGGGTCACCACCACCACATAACCCCGTCTAGAGTCCAGCACGTTGGCCACTACCGCCTGGTGCCTGTAGGTGTCCAGAGCCCGCCGAGCCTTGACCAGCAGGATGGCGGCGTCCGTCTCCAGCTTAAAGGATATGACGAAAGCTTGAGGTGCCCAGTCCTTCACCAGCGGGGACAGTATCTTAGGGACCATGTTCAGGCTGAGCTGAAGGGGAGAAGAAAAAAAAAAAGTTTATTCTCATTAATTACAAGGTTAAGAGTCTTCAGCTGAACACAGTGACCTACATTGCCATCCCTCGAGCTGCTTGCAAGGCTAAAATTTGTTTTATATTTGCTCAAACTTGTATTTTCTCACTCACTTCAAGTGGTCCATTGGAAGACTGGATTTTGTGTTCAGGCATCTCTGATGCTGGGATATAGAAATCAGACACAGCTGCAGCCAAGTAGAACATGGCCTTGGAGCCTGAGTGCAGAATACAGAGTTATGAACAACATGCTGGATGAGAGCCACAGCCTCGAACCTGTAAGTCGTCATTCTGTACCTATCGTGCTGAGTGCCTGTGCCGCTGCTTTGAGTAGATGCAGATACTCGGACAGAGTGCTGAACTCTATGGGCAGAAGGAGTTCGCCTTCTTTCACTTCCTGGTATCGCTTCAGCGCTTTGGCGATGTTGGGAAGCACCAGCTGGTTGACCACCACTTCACCAGAGTTACTGGACGCTCCTCCTCCACTGAACTTCAGGGCGTCCAGCATGTTTATGTTCGAGAACATCCGCGCGTAGGGGTAAAGGGAGCGATGCCTGTGTAGGAAGATGACGGCGTATCCCGAGTCCATGAAATACTCTGCCGAGGAGGCTCCTCGTCTGCCGCTGCTGAAGTTGTCGAGGAAACGAACGGTGCGGGACTCCAGGGGCACTTTGGTGCCCCCCGATGTGATGAGGACCACCCTGCGACCTGCTGCCGCATGATGCTCGGCGAAAGCAGACATCTTCTCCTTGACCTCCTCGACGTGGGAGGGAACGGCAAATTCTGCAGCTAACTTCCCGTCGATGGAAGACATTCTGGGTTTAGCCATCACCTAATATGTGTGTGTGTGAGAGAGAGAGAGAGAGAGAGAGAGAGAGAGAGAGAGAGAGAGAGAGAGAGAGAGAGAGAGAGAGAGAGAGAGAGAGAGAGAGAGAGAGAGAGAGAGAGAGAGAGAGAGAGAGAGAGAGAGAGAGAGAGCTGTGTTACAAAGTAAGTACTGTTGAAATGCGGTATGCATTCAATTGGGACATACTATTTCGTCATAACATTGCACTTTGACACTCTTGCTCACATGTCTCCTTCGCAGAGGATTGTCGGTCAGAATAGCCATAGAAACATGCTGTGAGAATCAAAGTGATGCAGGAGGACATCCTGGTGTTCTGTACATACTGCATAATTTGATATCTATGCATTGTGGCATACTAGCTCTCTTTCTGGCATACTAAATAGTATGTTAGTATGGGTATTGTAACGCACAGTTAGTGTTTCCCAATACATACTATTTCTACATGCAACCGTACACACTTTGTAACAGCAGCCGCAGTGTGTTATAAGAGCAAGAGGAACGACTATTCAGTTTGGAACGCAGCCTGAACGGCATACAGTACATCTCCAGGGACAGGGATCAGAGGAATACCATCAGACACTTTGCGATCTGGTTGTCATCAGCCTGTTAAACCTGTTGCAAACCGTCTTTAGTGGGTCTGAAATGGGCTGTGGATATCTGAAGTGTTCTTTTTAATAGGAAGAATTAAATTCCAATTTTTTGCAATATATATCCAGTCCAGCTATTCAATACTTAAACGATCACTTATACTTAAATTTAAATACATTATTTAAATATATGTTTAGGTTTAACTAACTACAATCAAAGTTGCATCTGTACAAAAAACTATTTAATTCTAGTAATTGTCGATATCTTCATTTACCATTCTGACTCGTGATAATACCATTTCGACAAAGTGAAACGCAATTATGAACTGCTGGAATGTAACACTTGTTAATTGCAGGTAGGAGTGTGAAGCGATTTAAATCGTCGTGTCACACCACGTTACGTTAACGTTACCTGCTATTAGACAATCATTTATCACCGTGACAACACCCTGAATACAGTAAAACGACAACGCTTGTTTCAGCACAACAGTTAAAGATATACCTGCGAAATGTCCTACTTTATATTCCGAGGTTGTTTCTCAGTGTGCTTCTTCACAACAACTTCTGCACTTCCTGAAACCGCCGAGCTGAATTCTTCGCTCTTTATAAATACAGAAGAAACTCGTCAGCGCCCCCGGTGGCCGCATGCGGTACTACCGCCACCGTCATCACTGGTATTTATGAGTCAAGTACAAGAATGTCGTGCGTCAATTATTGTTTTTCACTTTCACATAAGGTGTCATTAGCATCACCAGTGGCGCACACATGCACCCAGAGGGCAGAGGGGAAGTTCCTCTTAAAGGGGATCTTTTGAACTGGACTGTCCCCACTGACACGGCAAAGAAACACATTGATCTGGTGTATTAGGTGCTCATCTTCTCTTTAGTCTCCTTCTTTTTGTGAATAGTCTTAAAAGTTTTCACTTCCTCAGAAATGCTGGTTGGATCCAGGGGTACGATGCACCATTGCTTATTGTAGGCTATATTTGAATTTCTGGTGAGTTTTGCAATCATACTCTTTATGAAAGGAGAAATAATCTATTTGAATCTCCTCGAGATTTGTATCTGAAATTGCAGATACACAAATTACTTTTAAATACCATGTAGGACTTGCTGTAGTTTATTCTTTTAGTGTGTTTTCTTTCTCCCCGAAACTTCATACAGAGTTAAAAAAAAAAGAACACATTGAGATTATGTTTTTTATTTTATTTTAATACATAACACATAATGCATAAAGGATGGACGAGCTTGTTAGTCATTACATTGGATCTTCACCAGGTTGTTAAACATTTACTACACATTTTACATCTTGCTCTTGACCTATTTGTTATGTTTTAATTTATCATATATTTTTCTTTTGGATATAAAATAAGATAATCCTTTATTAGTCCCACAGTGGGGACATTTACAGGATTACAGCAGCATAGTGGATAGTGCAAACAAGATACATAGTAAAAAAAATAAGATTAAAATAAGTATTATAAATAAGTAATAAACAGTAAGGAATACTAACTAAGTCAAAAAGTTAAAAAAAAAATCCACAATAGCTAAAATATAACTATAAATAAAAACTAGAGAAGGGAACTGTTGCTTATTTAATTGTTAAATTATTTTGGAGGGGAATAAAGGACTGGTGTGAAATCAACTGCACAGAGGTTTATTGGAAACCTTTCCGACTGAATGTGAGGTTTTACCTGTAGTGTCTCAGATAAGCAGCATTGTGAAAAAGTGTTGTGTACAAAAACTCTAATTATGTGTTTCAATCTAAAGCCGCACTTTGAACAGAAAGGCAGGGAAATGTTTTGGTTTTAAAATGATTAATCATTATAGGCAAATTATGTATTAACAGCAGTGCCACTGATCGACCCACAGGAGGCGCTGTTGCCCCCGCTGAACAGACATCTACAACATTTCACCATGACTGTTGTCCTCGATGCACGTTTGATTGTGTTGTTGATTAAGCTGATTGGTTTCCGCACATTTCCTGTATATGTTTGTTCACGTTTATAAAAACGAAATGGTCATTTTACTGAGACTCCACCAGTTAAATAGAACATGTAAGCGTTGGTTCCGGTTTTTAAAAACCCATTCCTGGAGTGCTGTGTCTCATTTCAAGAGACATTCAGTCAGGATATTTGAAATTGTAAAAAGGTGCATAAAATCTGAAAACAACCAAAGTCAATACAATACAAAATAGCTACTATCACATAAGAAGAACAATTTAAATCAAATAGGCCAACAGGACAATATAGATCAAATATTTAGTTAATAATCAACTTGTAAAAAGACAAAAACACAACAAAGATCCGTGTAGGTCTCATATGGGGACTTGTTTTCAGGCCGATTGTTTTCCACTGAGGACATTTGTCTGATGCCTCCAGCTGGAGGACTTGTGAGACTGAAAGGACCTATTTAGTGAAACCATAAAGTAACATTTGAATGCCTCAAAGGGTAACAACACTTTGTCATAACAATACATAAAACATTTAGTATCTATAAGATAACACGATGCTATAACTCAAATATACCACGTAAAAAACGTTTAGCTCTGAAGTACGGAAAGTAATTTGAGACAAGGTCAGTGTGAGCTCACTGAGGACCAGGGCTGCAGTTCCCATTGAGGACATTGAGGTCATGTCCTTGTTTTGTTTTTTTCCTGGAAATTTAACTTCAAGTGCAGTTTACGCTGTACAACATGGTGGACATGCTGGGATTTTTAAAATTATTTCAACTCGTTTTGTTCTAAATGGGACTATTTTTAGGGCCAAGAAAAAAGAATGAATTGAATGAATTTGGCGTTTCACCACTACAATATGAAACAGCATTTAGCCTAGTATGGAACTTGAGGACGTACTGAAATTGAAACAATAAATGATTATGTTTAGAGAAAGACTGGTACTTTTAGGTCTTTTTTTCAGCAGTAGTCGTCAAATGAATGGTGTAATAATCTTGTTTGTTGTAGTATATTCTGTTAGTGGAATCAAAAGCAGTAAAAATAGAGTTAGAGGTGCTTATAAAGAATTAAAATTAATAGAGGGCAGATATTATTAGCTATAGCCCTGTAGGGCTATCAAAGCCTATTGTTCATGTCCAAGTTTTATTATCAATCATTTTATTTCATCATAGGCAACTGCTACAATATATATTTTAATCATGTATTAAATCTTTGATATGTTTTATCAGCTTCTGTGTACTTATTAGCACTGCTTTAAGATTAATCTTTGTAAAAATGTTTATAAGTTATAACTAAAGGCATTACTGGTTAAAAACTTAAATTATTAACTAATGCTAGATCAGTTATCATCCATTTATAATAACAACAACTTTCAGGTTGCCATCTTGTTAAATTATCAGCTATAGGTGTTTATCCTCCAGCAAATCATGTAGTGACCCATAATGGACGACTTCCATTTCTGGAAAAACCGGCAGCAAATCTGGACCCGAATCAATTTATTAACAAAGTATTAACATGCATAACTGCAGACTTAAATTAGGCTTATTAAAGCCTAATTCTATGTATTAATAGATTACCATCATGTACTATTATTAGGCCTATTGTGCAATATTACCAAATAAAAAGGAGATCTTTTTTCACAACCCAACAACCCAAAAGTTCTTCCTATTATCGACTTGTAACTAAAAAATGTAAATTAATTACTTTGTAATGAAGCCATAAATTACAACTTTTTTTTTATTTTTTATAAAAGGTGACTTTATGGACTCATGTGTCCTGGAAATATCGTTGAATTATTAGACAGTGGTGCCCACGTGGACTATCTTCTACTTTTTCTGCTTTCATTCTGTGATCCTGTCTCATTACTTGCGTGTTTTCACTTCTTCATTTAATAGACAATAATCTAACTTCATAAGGCACTTTGGGTTGTATTCACCGACAATGCGCCCTAAATAACGGCTGAATCAACTGATTGATTGATAAACAAGCTCGTGTGTGGGTTCACCCGTTGCTGTTGTGCGTTTGACCGCGCGCTAGTTTCTGTGGCGGCAGGGTGGTGAGAGAGAAAAGAGAGAGAGAGAGAGAGCGAGAGA